>NW_027363159.1:1470000-1738981 GCF_046119375.1 Phyllobates terribilis | reverse complement strand
AAGCCCCTGGTCTGGAGTTCGGCCTGCAGCATGCACCTGATGGTAATGGAAAGCTGGAGATGGTGGCTGGTGAGTCTTCTAAACCTGCTTGTTATGTTGGAGGATTAAATGCTAAAGTTACAAGGCAAAGTATATTTAAGCTGGAATTGCATATCAGCAAACTAAAAGAAGAAATTAAGAAAGAGACTGATCCTAAGGTAAAACTGATGAAGTGCGAGTGTCTGGATGATTGCAGCCGAGAGCTGCTGATCAGGAAAGAAAAACTGGAGAAAGGTTTAAACTCTGTGCCCAGAAAGGAGACTTGGGCTAAAGAGAGAAAAAAAGAATCCAGAGCCCAGACTGTGAGCAGAAAACGCTTTATTGGGAATAAGGACATTAAATATAAAACTGTGTACAGCATTGTGGAGCAAGGAAGCCCAGTGAGAAGTGCAGCGCTGATATCAGGGGCACAATGTGAGGGGTCCGAGACACCAGAAAGTGCTGCAGAGGAAAGTGTGCCAGCAAACGAGGGGTTAACTGCAGTGACCTCTCTATGCAGCAATGAAGTGAGTTCAGCTGCTGAGAGTGAGAAAGAAAGTGCACCCTGTACTGATACTGTGAGTGAGACCCCCCTCAGCGCTGTGAGTGAGACCCCGCTCACTGGTGCTAGTGAATGTCTGTCTGCAACAGATAATACAAATATTATAATGGACTCTGAACCATCCATGTCAGTGAATGGAGATAATACTGTGCAGCAATCAGTGGTAATGGACTCTATGTCATGTATGTCAGCGGATGGAGACCACACTGCAGTGGTAATGGACTCTGAGCCCTCCATGTCAGTGACTGGAGATAATACTGTGCAGCAATCAGTGGTGATGGACTCTATGTCATGTATGTCAGTGGATGGAGACCACACTGCAGTGGTAATGGACTCTGAGCCCTCCATGTCAGTGAATAGAGACAATACTGTGCAACCATCAGTGGTAATGGACTCTATGTCAGCGGATGGAGACCACACTGCAGTAGTAATGGACTCTCAACCCTCCATGTCAGTGAATGGAGATAATACTGTGCAGCAATCAGTGGTGATGGACTCTATGTCATGTATGTCAGCGGATGGAGACCACACTGCAGTGGTAATGGACTCTCAACCCTCCATGTCAGTGAATAGAGACAATACTGTGCAACCATCAGTAGTAGATCTGGGTGTTGTTGCAGCACAGTCAGGTGTCAGTAATCATGGAGCTAGGGAGAGCTCCAGCACTAATCCTCCAGCAGCGGTGGAGATTTCCAGCACTGATCCACCTGCGGCTGGTGAAAGCTCCGGCACTGACGCATCTGCGGCTGGTGAAAGCTCCGGCACTGACCCATCTGCTGACCATCAGTTCAGGAGACTGTTCTCTAATGTCACCAGACCAGTGAACCCCCCGCCTCAGAGGAGAAACGCAGTCAGGATAAAATACACAGGACCAGAGGAGAACATCCCATCCAGAATTTACATTGGGAAAGTTCTCCTAAAAGACTTCATGAAGTTCAATGCGTCTGAGGTCTACGCTCTGATCCATATCCCATCCAGCAGGATCTATGACATCAGCTTTAAGCTCCAGTGTGATCTGGATTTGTTCTGGAACATCTATAATGACACCAGAGAAGATGAGATCTGGGATCACCTCCATTGTATCCAGCTGTCTAAGCCGCAGGAGATAACGGCCACTGTCCTGTTCCAGTCTGAGGTGGTGGCGGTGGCGGATCTGCAGCACTGGCTGAACCGGCAGTGCATAGTGAGAAGTCATCCTGACAAGATCTATGATGAGGAGCAGATATGGAATGGAGGATATACACTGAAAATCCAGCTGATACAAGAGAGCGGTGTGACCAGACATCTGCCGCACTCCTACCTGGGCTCAGAGAGGGGGATCTGCTACTACCCTGGTCAGCCACGTCTGTGCCATAGATGTGGGGGCCGGCATCTCGCCATAAACTGCTCTCGTATCACATGCTCATTATGTGGACAGTCAGGTCATACAAAGGACAACTGCACAGGACCCGTCATCTGTAATCTGTGCTCAGAACCAGGGCATACGTTCCGGGATTGCCGGCATGCAGAACACAATAAATATAATGGCCAGACCTCCTCAGAAGTTGTACAGGAAGATGTCACCAGAGGTTCTGATGTCCCAGAAGCTGGTATGGATGAGGACAGAAGTCACAGTATCAGTGAACCTGCTCCAGAGTCTGAGGTACTAACGGATGCTGCACTACTAGGACCACCAGCCACTGAAGAACCACCTAAAGGCCCACCAGCCACTAAAGAAAGACCTAAACCGCCATCAGCCAATATAATAAGACCTAAGCTTCGATCAGCCACTAAAGTAGGGCCTAAAATGCCAGTTGTTAAAGAGAGGCCTAAGGGGTCCAGAAAGCCTGCCACCAAACCAACCAAACATCAGCCCAGTACATCTGTGGAAGCAGTTAGTCCGCCTGCACTGTCCAGTGTGGATGAGGAAGGCTTTGTGACCGTAAAAAGAAAAAATGCATCTGTGGATCCCACCAGAAAAGTCACAACAGTACAGAAAACCTCTGAGCCTCCAGTGCTGGCGATAAGTCCTGGACGTTACAATGTGCTGGGAGAAGACCAAGATGAAGAGTCACAAATGGAGCAAAGTCCTTCATGCGTCCTCGAAAACGTCTCTGATGAGGGGGATCCTGACCCTCCCGTGTCCACAAAGAGATGGGGCACTACAGGTGACAGCAGTGGAAGGAGGAAGAAGACCAAAAAGTCTAAGTGATCAGGATGCGGCTGAGAATAAACTCCATTAATGTGAACAGTGTGAGGACTGTGAGCCGGCGGCAGACGATTTACCAGCGTTTGTCTGACGAGAGATCTGATGTCTTCTTCTTGCAGGAGACGTATTTGAAGAGCAATGCTCATGTGTATGCAGCCAAGAGAGACTGGATGTAACGGGTCCGGGAGGCGGAACCTCTGAGCTACTATACAAGGGGGCGGCCCTTGTAAGGGAGCGGGTGGCAGTCTCTGGGTGAACGGACAGGGAGTTACGGCAAGTGATCAGGGCAGTCTCTGGGTAAGGGGTAGGTACGACCTGTGATGGCAGAGCCTCCGGGTAGGCTAGCAGGCAGATGGTAGATGTGTGCTCCCAGGTGAGCAAGCGAGAGTCTCTGGAATAGCAGGTGGTCACGGCACGTGACGGCGGAACCTCCGGGCTGGCAGGCAGGTAGGTAACGGAGAAGCGCTCCCAGGTGAGCGGGCAAGAGTCTCTGGAATAGCTGGTGGTCACCGCACGTGACAACGGGACCTCCGGGCTGGCAAGCAGGCAGGTAACGGAGATGCGCTCCCAGGTGAGCGGGCAAGAGTCTCTGAGATAGCTGGTGGTCACAGCACGTGACAACGGAGCCTCCGGGCTGGCAAGCAGGCAGGTAACGGAGAAGCGCTCCCAGGTGAGCGGGCAAGCTGGTCCATAGACAGACTGACCGGAGTTGTAAGGCAGACCGTCGGACCTCAGGCAAGCAGGCAGGTAGCTGATGTGCGCTCCCAGGTGAGCGGACAAGTTGGTCCTTAGACAGACTGACCGGAGTTGTAAGGCAGACCGTCGGACCTCAGGCAGGCAGGCAGGTAACAAGTATTCAGGCAGGAATCAGGCAGGTAACTAGCAGGAAACTGGCAGGAAACTGGCAGGAAACTGGCAGGTAACTGGCAACGGGACCTGAGGGCTGAAGCACAGGTGAGACACAGGTGCAAACAACATTGCTCGGGCACCTCCATTTTGGAGGAGGTGCCTTTTATATGATGAAGTCCTCCGGCCATTGGCCGGGGACTCTTTAGGGCGGCGCGCGCGGCCCCTTTAAGAGGAGGGGAGCGCGCGCGCGCGCGCCCTAAGCACAGGGGCCGGGAAGGAGCGCGCGCCGAGAGCAGAGCAGGAGGAGGACGCCGGGACGGAGCGCGCGCTGACAGCAGAGCGGGGAGAGGACGCCGGGCAGGAGCGCGCGCTGACAGCAGAGCGGGGAGAGGACGCCGGGCACGGAGCAGAGCGGTGAGGGGAGCAGCGTCCCTGCCTAGCAGAGGGCAGGGACGCCAGCGCTACACTGGAGACTTGGGCCGTCATACTGGTCCTTCGGTCTGGAGAGAAATGACGGTGTGGGGGTCCTCTTTAATACCATGAATGTCCAGGTGGACAGAGTCCTGGAGATCTGTCCGGGTCGCTGTCTGATGCTGGACTTTACATTGGACTCCATCCATTATAGAGCGATAAACATTTATGCTCCGCAGACCAGGAAAGAGCGGAGGGAACTATTTGACCACATGAAACCATATTGCTTTACATCTAAAGTATTTATATTGTGTGGGGACTTTAATAATGTGTCCTGTAATGTGGACAGATCCAGCAGTCATAAGCAACTAAGATATGATGAGACGTTCCTTAATAATATAGTCCAGCAGGCCCACCTAGTAGACCCCTATGGGTCTCATCATACCAGTAAGACGTACACTTACCATAAGGGTGGTAATGCCAGTAGGATAGACCGGGTGTATATAAAGAGGGAGGTGAGATGCTCTCAGTACAGGATCAGCCCCCTGGAGTATTCGGACCATTGTATGGTGAGTGTGACGCTGGATCTGGCCCAAGCTGTGGTCTGTGGAAAGGGGTACTGGAAGGTGAACAGCTCTGTGGTCCAAGATCCTCGGTTCAGAGAGGCCTTCACCACATTCTATAATGAACGTAGGACCACCCAGTGTATGTGTGATGACACAGCCGAGTGGTGGGAGATCATGAAGAGTGACATCAAGCAGTTTATTATACGAGCAGCCAGGAGACGTAGTAATATGGATTATATGAGATACACAGCCCTGAGACTGCACCTCAGCCGGCTATACAGCAGGATGAATGGTGGTGAGGAGGTGGACGGACGGAGCGTCAGCCATATAAAGCAGCGGATGAGGGAGCTGCAGTACGATCGCCTCAAGTCTCTCAAGGCGGAGGGACAGTTTGATAGTTGGGGCATCCATAACCCAGATCCCTTTATTGCCTGTAAGAACAGGGTTAGTAAGAAGCTGATCACTGGCTTGTTAGATGAGAATGGGGTGGAGCAGTCTGAGCCAGAGAAAGTCCACAGGATCATTGGGGATTATTATAGAGATCTGTATAAAGGGGCTCATATTAATAAGGATGACATTAAAGCTTATCTGAAGGGGGTGTCCCTACCAACGTTAGACCTGGTGCAGGCAGATAGTATGGCCGATCCCATAACTGAGGATGAGGTGAAGAGGAGCATTGACTCCTTAAAGGCCAACAAGAGCCCAGGACTAGACGGCCTGACCAGCGGGTTTTACAAAGAGTTCAGGGACTTGTTGGCTCCGGACCTGGTGCAGGTCTATAATGATTGCCTCTCTGCAGGGAAGCTTCTACAGTCCCAGTATAGATCTGTTCTGGTTCTCTTAGCAAAGAAGGGAAATCTAAAAGATGTAAGGAACTGGCGTCCACTGTCTTTGCTAAACACTGACTATAAAATCCTGGCCAAGATCTTGTATTATCGGCTGAGTGAGGTGGCGGGTGAGCTGATCATCGCCAACCAGACGTGTGGTGTGAAGGGTCGGACGATAGAGGACTCATTGCTGCTGGTGAGAGAAGCTGTGACGTACATTAACCCCTTAATAACATCTGACGTACTAATACGCGTCTGTGCCCTGGGACTTAAGAGCCAGACCCGTATTAGTACGTCATCGCGATCGCCGCCGGGTGTCAGCTGATTGTCACAGCTGACACCCGGTACTATGTGCAGGGAGCGGTCCTGCACCGCCTCCAGCACATTAACCCCTGCGATGCTGCGATCGAAGTCGATCGCGGCATTGCGGGGGCAAGGGGAGGTGATCGCCGATACTCACCTTCTCTTCCGGCTTCCAGCGCAGTCTGCAAAGGCTTCCCGGGTGTTGCCATGACGACCCGATGTCGTCATGACAACATCCGGGTCACCAGACAGCAGGAAGATTGTTTGGACATGCGCAGTGCATCTCCAAACAATCTTCACACTGTGCACCGCTGATAGCCTGCATGGCATAGGGATGGTGCTGCATTCCTGTGCCATGCAGGCGATCAGAGAAAAAAAAGTGAAAGTCCCAGAATGGGACAAAGTAATAAAGTGTATAAACTGTCTGAAAGTGGAAAAAAAAAAAAAAAAAATTGCAAAAATATAAAAAAAAAATAAAAAAAATAATCCACCAAAAATAAAAATATAATGTACCCATCACTAAATATTATTATAAAAAAAAAACAAAAAAAACAATAACAGTACACTTATTTGGTATCGCCGCGTCCGGAACAACCTGACCTATAAAACTGTCCCACTAGTTAACCCCTTCAGTGAACACGGTAGAAAAAAAAAAAAAACGAAGCAAAAAAACAATGCTTTATCACCATACCGCCAAACAAAAAGTGGAATAACACGCGATCAAAAAGACACATATAAATAAAAATGGTACCGCTGAAAACGTCATCTCGTCCCGCAAAAAACAAGCTGCCATACAGCTCCATCAGCCGAAAAATAAAAAAGTTATAGCTCTCAGAATAAAGCGATGCTAAAAAATATTTTTTTCTATAAAATAGCTTTTATTGTGTATAAGCGCCAAAACATAGAAAAATGATACAAATGTGGTACCGCTGTAAACGTACTGACCCGAAGAATAAAGCTACCTCATCAATTTTACCACACGCGGAACAGAATAAAAAAAAAAAAAAAAAAAAAACAATTCCTGAATTGTTGGTTTTTGTTTATTCTGCCTCCCAAAAATCGGAATAGAAAGCGATCAAAAAATGTCACGTGCCTGAAAATGGCACCAATAACAACGTCAAGTCATCCCACAAAAAACGAGCCGTCACATGACTGTCTGCCAAAATCTGGAAAAATTATAGCTCTCAAAATATGGCGATGCAAAAACTAGATTTTACAAAAAATGCGTCTTTTAGTGTGTGACAGCTGTCAGTCATAAAAACCCCATTTGATTCTGGCATTGCTGTAATCACACCGACCTGAAGAATAAAGTCGTCTAATCACTTATACCGCACAAGGAACGGCGTCAAAAATAAACTCTTGGGCTGGGTTTGGGGCTAGGGTTGTGCTGGGGCTAGGGTTGTGCTATGGTTAGGGTTGTGCTAGGGTTAGGGCTGGGGTTGGGATTTTTTTCAAAAGTAAGAAAAAAAGATGACGATATGGCGACTAGTGTTGAGCGCAAGTGCTCGCTACTTGAGTTTGCATCGGGTGCTCTGGTATGCATTGAGTATCATGGGTATTTGAGTGACATGCTCGAGTCTCTGCCCCATATGCTTCGCGGCCAAAAAAACTTTACGGGGATTGCCTGCCATGCACGAGCGATCCCCGCATGTTTTTTTTTGGGTGTCTAATAACCGTGAAACATGCGGAGCAGGGACTCGAGCATGTCACTCGAGCACACGCTGTACATGGTGCATACCTGAGTACCCGATGCAAACTCAAGTAGCGAGCACTTGCGCTCAAGAATAATGACAACTTATTCAATATGATGACCTAATGTAAACAAATTCTGTGCCGTACCTCTGGGTTCAAAATGTTCACTATACACCTTAATAAAATCCTTGAGGGGTATAGTTTCCAAAATGGGGACACTTGTGGGGGAGCTCCACTGTTTAGGCACATCACGGGCTCTCCAAACGCGACATGGTGTCCGCTAACGAATTGAATGGAAAATCGGCTCAAATTGTTAGCGGACGCCATGTTGCGTTTGGAGAGCCCCTGTGTGCCCAAACATTGGAGCTCCCCCACAAGTGACCCCATTTTGGAAACTAGACCCCCAAGGCACCTATCTAGATGCATAGTAAGCACTTGGAACCCCCAGGTGCTTCACAAATTGATTAGTAAAAATGAAAAAGTGAAAAAAAAAACAGATGGTAATCTCGCCTGAAGAAGGAGCCTCTGTGCTCTGAAAGCTTGCATATATATATATTTTCTGGTTAGCCAATAAAGGTATCACCCCAAGAATACTTTTGTCATTTTTGGCATACAAGTATTTACATCGATTTTTCTGGCTAGCACGGTGCCACAATATAACTTTGTATTGTACATCATGATAATGGAAGATACCCCAATGTATCGATCACAGATGGATCTGAAAAACCTCCTGAAGAAACTGGCACAAATGAACAGCGACATTTTCTTTCTATCCAGATGCAAAAAAGAAAACTTAATCCCCAAAGGCCTCATAATAAGGAATCCGACTCAGTTTACCTACAATACTCATTTTTCACAGAAACTTTGCTACAGATCATCTGAGAGACTGCGGAATCACCGCATTGGATTTTTCTACAACAAGAAGAAGAAGAGGACCATCCATAAAGAGATAACTTCTCTACAGGGCCGAATACAAGGACCAGATTCATGTCTAATCAAGGAGACATTACAGGATTTTTACAAAAAATTGCAACATCACCTTATTATCAATAAGAAAAAGAAACTTGACAGACTGAGGAAGAAAGCAGGTCTCAATGTAGTTGAAGGTAAGCCCAATTTACAAAATCATTTTAATACATCGTCCTCTGTTGTGAACCTCTCACAGTATGAGCCAAACGCAGGAGAAATGAATGTTTTATCAAAGGGACTAACATTCTGTCCTACAAAACAACTTGATACGGCTCAATTTTGTAGTGATATTGAGGAATTCTTCCGCAGATTACGGCTTAAAGAATTCTTTCACAACCATGCAGATATCACACCACAAGATAATCTGAACAACACATCAAAAAAGAAAAAGAGGACAAACTGGACGCCCCAACCTGGGCACAACCAAACTCTAGATCACTACGTAGACTGTTTCCGTAAAAAAGTTAAATCTGACATTTTGGACAGATGCCACAAAGTGCCGCACAATATCAGTATGGAGGAAAGAAAAGCCATACAGTCTTTAAAAGCAAATAACAATATCATCATCAAACCAGCAGACAAAGGAGGAGCTGTAGTCATTATGAACATGTCAGATTACATCCAAGAAGCACACAGACAACTCTTGGATATAAAATACTACACTCCACTTCAGGAAGATCCCACCAAAAAATACACAGAGGAACTAACACATATCATCAATGGGTTTGATTCTACTTCATCCTCACTACTGGAACTAATACCAGACAATCCCCAAACAGGTACCTTCTACATGTTTCCTAAAATACATAAAGGAGGTAATCCTGACAGGCCAATCATTTCTGGCATTGGGACATTAACGGAAAATATCTCAGGCTGGGTGGAGAACATTCTGAAACCCCTGGTGAGACGCACACCCAGCTATATCCAGGACACCACGGATAGCCTCTGCAAACTGTCAGCTCTCGGCCCACTTCCGGAGGACACAATACTAGCCACCATGGATGTAGAGTCTCTCTACTCCAACATTCCTCATGAGGATGGGATTGTAGCAAGCAAACATTTCCTACAAAAAAACAATCTGGCTACAGAACCAACTCTGCAATTCATCAGGTTTGTGCTCCATCACAATTATTTCTCCTTTGGGAACAATTTATACCAACAATGTATGGGTAGCGACATGGGAAGCAAAATGTCCCCACAATATGCAAACCTATTTATGGCTAAACTACAGGAGGAGTTTTTGTCATCTTGCTCTATTAAACCTCTAGCATACTTCCGCTACATTGATGATCTGCTAATAATCTGGACAGGCTCAAAAGATGATCTGCTGACCTTCCACGATAACTTCAACAGGTTCCACCCAACCATCAAGCTCACCCTCAACTTCTCAAAATCCCAAATACATTTTCTGGACATGACCATATACATCAAAGACAACACCATACAGACATCAATTTACCATAAGCCCACAGGACTAGAGATGAGCGTTGTTCTACTCGAACTGTTCGCCAATCTCAAATTCGAGCTGTTTTGGGCGGTGTTCGAGCCGTTCGGCGAACACGAACAATTTGAGAAAAATTCGGCTGTTCGAGGTTATGTTTGATAACTGTTCGTGCACCAAAATCATAACTGGATTTTTTCTCAGTAATGATGAAAATTAATGTTAATACGCAGTTTGAGTGTACAGCAGGGCGGGGGGAGGGGCAGGGGATGGATCTCTGCAGGAACAATGAAGATCTCCATTTTTTTTTTCTCTTTCCCGCATTTACAGTGGGGAGGTGCAATCTGTCAGCCTATCAGCAGCGCACACACGGAGCGAAGTGCTTTTTTTCACACAAGCAAGGGCATGTGTCATTGGCAGTGTATGTCACATGTCCTTGCCCTATAAGACCAAGCCATTTTCCCCGTCGCCACCATTTTCTCACTGCTGCAGCTGCGTGTTAGACGGCACCGCTGTTGCTGTGTGTGCTATACCTTGTTAATTTCAAGCCAATTTTCGCACAAATCTACAGATAGCTTGGGAGTAGGGAATAGTTGTGATTGCAGTCCTTTTAAGGACTAGGTTACAGCATTTCCTACGACTTTTATCAGGCAGGTCTGTGCTCTTAAATAGATAGATTGTGGGAGTAAAGACTAATTGTAATTGCAGTCCTTTTCAGGACTAGGTTACATCAGTTCCTATCAGTTTTTGCCAGGCAGGTCTGTGCCAGTGCTGTGCAAGTTTTTTTCACAGCATTTGGCTGAATCTAGCAAAGCTAATCCTTTTTGGCCTATTGCAGAGTGTGTTAGTCAGTGGAGTAGCCTATCTGTGTTGCAAGATATACCACCTGTGTATAGAATACCAATTTTTTTACTGCACCTAGTGAAGTAAAATCTTTTCGCCATAGCATCATTCTATTAGTCCATCTATACTGACCTCCATCAGGTTGCAAATTAAATATAATTTTTTTCTGCATCTAGCTCTGAAAAAATATTGGGCTTCTAGCTGTGTGTGGGACTTGTTGTATTAGTCCATCTATACTGACCTCCATCAGGTTGCAAACTAAATATATTTTTTTCTGCATCTACCTCTGAAAAAATATGTGGCCTTCTAGCAGTGTGTGGGACTTTCTCTATTAGTCCATCTATACTGACCTCCATCAGGTTGCAAACTGAATATAATTTTTTTCTGCATCTAGCTCTGAAAAAATATTTGGCCTTCTAGCAGTGTGTGGGACTTTCTCTATTAGTCCATCTATACTGACCTCCATCAGGTTGCAAATTAAAAATAGTTTTTATCTGCATCTACAGTACCTCTGAAAAAATATTTGGGCTTCTAGCTGTGTGTGGGACTTGTTCTATTAGTCCATCTATACTGACCTCCATCAGGTTGCAAATTGAATATAATTTTTATCTGCATCTAGCTCTGAAAAAATATTTGGCCTTCTAGCAGTGTGTGGGACTTTCTCTATTAGTCCATCTATACTGACCTCCATCAGGTTGCAAATTAAAAATAATTTTTATCTGCATCTACCTCTGAAAAAATATTTGGGCTTCTAGCTGTGTGTGGGACTTGTTCTATTACTCCATCTATACTGACCTCCATCAGGTTGCAAACTGAATATATTTTTTTCTGCATCTACCTCTGAAAAAATATGTGGCCTTCTAGCAGTGTGTGGGACTTTCTCTATTAGTCCATCTATACTGACCTCCATCAGGTTGCAAACTGAATATAATTTTTTTCTGCATCTAGCTCTGAAAAAATATTTGGCCTTCTAGCAGTGTGTGGGACTTTCTCTATTAGTCCATCTATACTGACCTCCATCAGGTTGCAAATTAAAAATAATTTTTATCTGCATCTACAGTACCTCTGAAAAAATATTTGGGCTTCTAGCTGTGTGTGGGACTTGTTCTATTAGTCCATCTATACTGACCTCCATCAGGTTGCAAATTGAATATAATTTTTATCTGCATCTAGCTCTGAAAAAATATTTGGCCTTCTAGCAGTGTGTGGGACTTTCTCTATTAGTCCATCTATACAGACCTCCATCAGGTTGCAAACTGAATATAATTTTTATCTGCATCTAGCTCTGAAAAAATATTTGGCCTTCTAGCAGTGTGTGGGACTTGTTCTATTAGTCCACCTATACTGACCTCCATCAGGTTGCAAATTCAAAATAATTTTTTGTCTGCATCTAGCTCTGAAAAAATATTTGGCCTTCTAGCAGTGTGTGGGACTTTCTCTATTAGTCCATCTATACTGACCTCCATCAGGTTGCAAACTGAATATTTTTTTTTCTGCATCTACCTCTGAAAAAATATTGGGCTTGTAGCTGTGTGTGGGACTTGTTCTATTAATCCATCTATACAGACCTCCATCAGGTTGCAAACTGAATAAAAAAATTTTCTGCATCTACCTCTGAAAAAATATTTGGGCTTCTAGCTGTGTGTGGGACTTGTTCTATTAGTCCATCTATACTGACCTCCATCAGGTTGCAAATTGAATATAATTTTTTTCTGCATCTAACCCAGCCAATAGTTTTGGCCTAATACCACAGTTTGGCCACTCAGCTCTGCTCGGTTCCCATCCATTGTTTTTTTGTGCAAACAACTCCAGAGTTGTGAATTAGTTAACCACCAAAATGAGTGGAAAAAGGCCTGCTGCTGGTGGAAAGGGGAATAGGCGTGTTGGGAAGGGGAAAAAAGGTTGTGTCCGTGGGGTAGGTGTTAAAGCAACAGTAACATCTGCAGAAGAAAGACCATCTTCCAGCCAAACTAAAATGTCTACTTTTAGCGGACAATGTGATAAGATCCCTTTCTTACGGCCACGCCAATCGCTACAAATTCCAGATGAGGCACAAAAACAGCAGGTGCTTCAACGGATATCAAGTGCTCCTTTAAGTGGGCTCTCCTCCACATCAACTTCAACATCACAAATACTCCAGTCCTCAAAGGTGTCACCCCAATCGCACTTGCTTCCTCACAGCTCCCAAATCTCCAGCTGCCCGTCTGAGTATGAGGTAGAACAGATGGTTGAGTCTGCAGAGCTGTTTACTCATACTATAGCCTGGGAATCAGAGGTCGACTCCAGCGCTTCTGTGAATCCAGACGAGGAAATAATCTGCACTGATGCCCAGAATCTTTATGAGTCGGATCCAGGACCAGACGCAGAAGGTTCTGACCATAATGTAGACCCTCATTCCCAAACTGTAACTCCTGTTGGTGGAGACAATGAGGAAGACGATGATAAGACTCAAATACCTGATTGGAGCGACAACTTTAGTTTTTTGTCAGGGCAGGAACAGGTTGGCTCTGAGGACGACGGGTGTGATAACGCACAGGGTGATGATGATGAGGTTGGAGATCCCACTTACTGTCAACCCACAGTCAGCCAAGAGATGAGGTCAGCAGAGGAGGTGGAGGAAGATGCTAGTGACGACGAGGTCAGGTTGCGCCTTCCTGGACAGAGACGTAGTACTGGAAGCACGTCAACAACTGCATCCTCAAACACAACTCTGCCTCTCACCACAAGTCGTGGTGGCTCTTCAGGTCGCATGGGTGCTAAGCCTTGCATAGCCTGGGCATTTTTTCAGATCGATAAAGATGACCCAACTCGTGTTATCTGTAACATTTGTCAGCAAAAGCTAAGTAGAGGCCAAAAAATACATAGTTTGAGTACTTCATGCATGAACCGGCACATGGACATGAAGCATAAGTTGCAGTGGGAAGCTCAGTGTGCTACAATGCGGCCTAGCCGGCCGGGCCAACCACCGTCTGCCATATCTTGTGCATCCGCAGCCTCTTCATCCTCTGTGACTGGGGGGACAGCAGTCACACCTGTTTTGGGGCGCAGACCTGCCACCTCTTTACCCGCAACAGCCAGCGTGATTGGCAGGTCATCATTTTCTTTGGAGGTGGTAACACCAGCTGGTGTTGAGCTCTGTCCGACATCGATAGCACCACCTTTGGATCAAGGCAACCTAACATGTCCGTCTGCATCTTCCTCACAGACCGGCAGTTTGCCGGGGACACCCTTATCAACCCCGTCTAAGCACAATAGCCAGCCCTCGGTCCCTCAGATGTGGACAAGTAAAAGACCATTTCCTCGTAGCCATGAGAAAGCTAAGAGGTTGAATTTCACCATCTGCAAGCTCTTGGCTACAGAAATGCTGCCTTTCCGCCTGGTGGACACAGAGGATTTTCGAGACCTTATGTCCGTCGCAGTGCCCCAGTACCAGATGCCCAGTCGGCACTACTTCTCAAAGAAAGGTGTGCCTGTGCTCCACCAGCATGTCGCACACAACATCACCGCTTCTTTGAGAAACTCTGTGTGTGACAGGGTGCATTTCACCACAGACACTTGGACGAGTAGGCATGGACAGGGGCGTTACATGTCGCTGACTGGGCACTGGGTAACTATGGTGACAGCAGGACAAGGGGCTGCTGTCCAAGTCTTGCCGTCCCCACGAGTTGTGCGTCAATCCTCTTTATGTCAAAGTTCCTCCACTGCTTCTGCCTCCTCAACCTCCTCTCGGTCTTCCACCTGCACCCAAAGCCTGTCTGGTCATGCCACAAGCTTTCTAACTGCGCAGAAGGGATCCTGCACACCTCCTTACTATGCTGGCAGTAGGGCTCAATGTCATCAGGCGGTTTTTACATTGAAATGTCTGGGAAATGTGAGTCACACAGCTGAGGAGTTGTGGTCAGCTCTGGAGAACCAATTTCATGAATGGTTGTCTCCACTGGACCTGAAACCAGGGAAGGCCGTGTGCAACAATGCTGCAAACCTGGGTGCGGCCCTTCGCCGGGGCAATGTCACACACGTGCCTTGTATGGCTCACGTGTTGAACCTGGTTGTCCAGCAATTTTTAGCCCACTATCCCAGACTAGATGGCCTTCTGCAGAGGGCACGGTCGCTGTGTGCTCACTTCCGCCGTTCGCATCCCGCAGCTCAGCGACTTACATCTCTACAGAAGTCGTTGGGCCTGCCACTTCACCGGCTAAAATGCGATGTGCCTACCCGGTGGAATTCAACTCTGCACATGTTGCAGCGACTGTGACAGCACCGACAAGCCCTGGTGCAATACGTTCTGACGTATAGCCTGGGCCAACGAGATCCAGAGGTGGGGCAAATCATGCTGGAGGAGTGGTCTCAGATCAGGGACCTATGCACCCTTCTGCACAGTTTTGAAATGGCGACGAAGATGTTTAGTGCTGACGATGCCATTATTAGCATGACTATTCCGGTGATTTACATGCTGGAGCACATGTTAAACAGAATTCGGAGTCAGGTGGTGGCACAAGAGGAGGTGGAGGAAGTAGAGGAGGAGGAGTTGTATGCGGAAGGGCTAACATCTGCAAGGTCCAGACGGTCGGCAGCACCAAGGCGGCAGGCATGTGAGGGTGGGGGAGATGGTTTTACCAGGGCGCATGGTAGCAGCCAAACTAGTGAGGAAGGTGCAGGAGCCCAGGAAGAAGTGGAGGAAGAACTGATGGAAGACTCATCAGATGAGGGAGACCTTGATCACATTTCTGTTGTGCGAGGTTGGGGGGAGAGAACAGAGGAAGGAAGCATGATTGTTACCTCGCCACCAACACAACAGGGACTTGGTGCTCCTGGATGCGCAACACACATGAGTGCCTTCTTGCTGCACTACCTGCAACATGACCCTCGAATTGTGAGAATTAGAAATAATCCTGACTACTGGGTTGCCACACTGTTAGATCCCCGGTACAAAAGTAAATTTGCAGAAATTATTCCTGCCATAGAAAGAGATGCACGCATGCAGGAGTATCAGCAGAGACTGTTGCAGAATCTTACATGTGCTTTTCCACAAAATACCAGTGGTGCACGTAGTGAATCTCACAGTTCCAACTTGCCAACCGTGGGACCGTCAAGTGTTCAGCACTCAAACCGTAACAGAACCACAGTATCTGCTGGTAACATCAATTTTGCGGAATCATTTCACCACTTTTTTAGCCCATCCTTTGCAAGGCCACAGGAGACAAGAAGTCTGACACATAGTCAACGCCTAGAGACGATGGTACAGGAGTATCTCCAAGTAAACATTGAAGCCACGACTGTGTCACTGGACCCTTGCTCTTTTTGGGCTTCCAATCTGGATAAATGGCTGGAGCTAGCCACTTACGCCTTGGAGATCTTGTCATGCCCCGCAGCCAGCGTTCTGTCTGAACGTGTGTTCAGCGCTGCTGGTGGTGTGCTGACAGATAAGCGCACGCGGCTCTCCACTGATAATGTAGACAGACTCACGTTCATAAAGATGAACAAATCATGGATCCGAAATGACTTTTCTACCCCTGTGTCATCCCGGGGAGAGTAAAAGCTTGATGATTGGTTAAAATCACCCTACCAACCGTTTTAAGCTTTCAAATTACTAAGCATGTTTATCTGTATCTTGGCTGGAAAATAATTTGGGCTTTGTAGCAGTGTGCAGCACTGATTCTATTAGGCCATCTATAATAAGCTCCACCAGATTTAAAATTACTAATCATGTTTATCTGTATCTTGGCTGGAAAATAATTTGGGCTTTGTAGCAGTGTGCAGCACTGATCCTATTAGGCCATCTATACTAAAGCTTCACCAGATTTAAAATTAACAATAATTTTTAGCTGCATCTAGCCCGGAAAATAATTTTGGGGCTCCGAGATGCGCAAGACACATAAGTGCCTTCTTGCTGCACTACCTGCAGCATGACCCTCATATTGTCAGAATTCGAAGTAATCATGACTACTGGGTTGCCACACTCTTAGATCCCCCAAACTTTTCGATCAACCTTTTCATTTTAATAAAGACCAAAAAAATGGTCATTTTTGAAATTATAAGCATTAGCAGGTTGTTAGAAACTGAAATCAAACAGTTTTCAACTCAAAACTTTATTCTAGGTGATGTTACATTTTCACATAGGACCCCTTGTTCGAAAGGAGCTTCTGAACTCTCTCGTCCATTGAATTTGTCAGGTTTTGGATGGTTTCTGCTTCAATTGTTTTGCATGAGGACAGAATACCCTCCCAGAGCTGTTGCTTAGATGTGAACTGCCTCCCGCCATCATAGACACTCCTTTTAATGATGCTCCAAAGGTTCTGAATGGGGTAGAGGTCAGGGGAGCATGGGGTCACACCATAAGTTTGTCCCCTTTTATGCCCATATCAGCCAGAGATGCAGATGTTTTATGTGCAGCATGAGATGGTGCATTATCATGCAAAAAAATGATCTTGCTGTGAAATACACGGTTCTTCTTCTTGAACCATGGCAGGAAGTGCTGTTTGAGAAAATCCACATACATTATGGAGTTCATCTTTAGCGCCTTCAGGGATCCTAAAGGGGCCGACAATCTCTCTCCCCATGATTCCAGCCCAAAACATTACTCCACCTCCTCCTTGTTGGCGCTGTAGCCGTGTTTACGTGGGGTGTCCATCAACCAGCCATCCTCCACTCCATCCATCTGGACCATCGAGCGCTGCACGGCACTCATCCGTGAACAAAACAGTTTTGAAATCAGTCTTCATGTAATGTTTGGCCCACTGGAGCCGTTTCTGCTTGTGTGAAGTGGATAGAGGAGGTCGACAGGATGGCGTATGCACAGCTGCAAACCTCTGAAGGACCCTGCATCTTGTTGTTCGGGGGACGTTGGAGGCACCAGCAGCTTCAAAAACTTGTCTGCTGCTATGACAAGGCTTTTTTGCCGCTGCTCTTTCAACCTGACGTAATTGCCTGTAGGAAAGAGTCCTCAATTTGCCCTTATCAGCACGCACACGTGTGTACTGTGAATCAGCTACATACTTCTTGATTGCCAAGACACTTCATCCTGATCATCGCACAATGTTGATTGTAGTCATGCCTTGACCTAAACACTCCACAATTTGTTGCTTCTCAGCAGCCGACACATCCTTTTTCTTTCCCATTTTGGCAGAAAATGTAGGCTGCTTAATAATGTGAGACAGCCTTCTTAAGTAGTCTTGCCTTTCATTGGACACACCTGCCAAACTAATTAGCACAGGTGTCTGCAATTGCTTACAGTGATATAAAGAGCCCTGACACACATCACCATCAATGAGTTTAACTGACAAACAAACAAATTCTTCCCTTATCACTCCTAAACACTTTTTGCATAATAATTTGGAACACAGTGTACATGTGCTTTTCCACAAAACACCAGTGGTTCACGTAGTGAATCTTACAGTTCTAACTTGCCAACCGTGGTCTGTATGGAGTTGTTCAATAAAGGGCCCAAAATTAAGATAACATAGATGGGAGAGGTCTCTATGAATAGGAATTCCTAAGTATTTGATACCCTGTGAGGGCCAGGCAAAGGGAAAGTTGAACTGGATGGAATCCTATATGGATTTGGGGAGGGAGACATCGAGGGCCTCAGACTTCGCTGCATTGATTTTAAAATTTGACCATGTAACAAAGTGATCTATTTCAGCCATAACAGCATGGATGGATATATGTGATTGAGTGATATATACTAGGACATCATCAGCAAATAGAGAGCACTTGTACTCGGTGCCTTCCACCTAATATTGGGGTTATGACGAATTGATGAGAGCAGGTGCTCCGTCACTAGGATGTATAAGAGAGGGGACAGAGGACATCCCTGCCTTGTCCCATTGGTGATTGTGAAAGGTGATGAAAATGTTCTGACGCGCCCCCTGGGCCTTGAGACACCCGGAGCCGGACCCTTTTTGGTGGATGCTGGTGGTTGTAGTCTCCGTGGCGGCGACCCGGTTCCGTGGCTCAGGGCGGTCAAACCAGTGGCGGAACTATTTATGTGGTTTTGATGTTTAAATATCCGACTACGCCACCCGTGGATTGCGGTCAGAGTGAACCGCCGCTCCAGGGCAGACCGCTGAGGCTGGTGTTGTGGGTGCAGCAGAGCGTAGCATAACTCCCCACGGGAGGAGTATAGCCTCAGGGCAGTGTATGCGGAGGATGGGGGTGATGGTGCAGGGCAGCAGCAGTAACGACACGGAGTCAGTGATGCAGTCCAGGGCCTTTACTCACAGTTCTTATTATCCAGACCACGTCTGCAGGTAACGGCTGCCCACGTCGTACTGTGCTCACCAGGTGAGGGGCTCAGACAACTCCCAGATAACTTTGGAGCGCTTCACAGGACCCCCTTTGTGTGTCCTTTGTCTGGCCTTTCTTACCAACCCTTCTGTCCGGCTGCCTCGGGCCTCCTCTTGGTAAACTTGGCGCCAGTTTCCCTGACCCTATGTGGTGCCTTCCTAGCGGGTGTAGCGAGGGGCTGCGCCACATAAAATGTCACAGCCTCCTGTTTCTAGCTGAGGGTCGTTTCCTGCCTCCACTAGTTTCGGGGACCGGTCTCCCCCTTTGGCCTGACCCCTCCACGCAGGTGGATTCGGGCGTGCGGTGGCGACTGACTCGCCCGTCCGCACCCCTGGGATCCCTTCGTTCCTCGTTCCTGGAGCCTTCTCCGCTCCTCTTCCTTCCTTCTCCCTCTTCCAGGCCTGGGCCTCTGTTACTAGGCCCGCCTCCGGAGCAGAGCTCATGCAGAGCCCCTGCTCCCTGCCACTTCTGCTCAGACTTCTCTGCACTGAACTAAGATGGTGCCCACCTTTTATACTCCCTTCTCAATGCACCCAGGAACTGCTTCCTCCCTGCTCCTGCACTACAGGGTTCCCCTTCCTCAGTGTTCCCTCCCCCCACTCCAGCCAGGGACAGGGACTGTCGTGCCCATCTCAGGGGCATATTGGTCGCCCTGCCCCACGGCAATGTGGTGTAATGCATGCAGGTGTCGGGTCCTGATCCACACTACATCCTTACCTGAGAGTGAGATATCACACCTCTGGGTGAGGTGCAATACCTCTGTAGCAACCGAGCCCTCATGGTGCTACAGTTCCATTTATCTTCAGCCTAGGTGACGTATTGCGATACAGGGCCGTGATTTTGGCTATAAAAGGGTCCCCTAGACCCCTACCCCAAGCTTTTTAAGAGAATCATATATGGCGTGCCAGGAGACTCTATGGAATGCTTTCTCAGCATCCAACGAGAGTATCTAATTACAAATTTTTAATTGCATCTAGCCCAGGAAATACTTTGTGCCTAGTAGCAGTGTCTGCTAGTCAGCGGATTATCCTGGCTGTTAAGCAAGCTACACCACCTGTAGTTTGGACACTTATTTTTTTCAAAGGAAATGCTTCGGGACCACGGGATACTCAGTGAAGAGCATCAGGAGGCACCCCAAGGCATAGGGGCTGGGACTGGCAGTAGGATACCTTGCGGTGGACCGCCGAGCTCGATCCTTATAAAAGCTTTTTAACTGCAGCAGCTTTAGTGGACGCTACTGGAGCTGGAATTACGCGGCTGCTTGCATGAGACTTGCCCTCCAATAGATCCTTGTAAATGGATTTAAAGTGTATTCATTCAAATTAGAGAGACAATTTAAATTAAAAAGCTTAGAGCTGCCTCCACCACAGGGGGGCTCGCTCGACCCACCAGCGGACAGGCACCAGTATTGGGAGAGGGGGGCTGGCCGTCAGGGTTCACCGCGGCTCTGGCACAAACCCGGCGACGCGGAGGTGGCATGGGCAGGAGCGGACTGAACGTGTCGGCTTCTCACTTTTTGGATTTTAGAAGGGCATGACATGCCTATATCTGTGTCTCCCCCTCCTTTTACTCCTCCACCTCTTTTCTTTTCGCATGACTATATGTACTTGTCACTTTTCCATGTGTTAGTTGTGTCTTCTGAGCAGTTTGTCAGCTTTTGGACACCTTTGAAGGTGTTTTCTATGTGTTTCTATGTGTTTTTGTTTGCCTGCCATTGGTTTTAACGGTGTTCGAAGGTGTTCGACGAACAGTTCGGCGAACACACGGGTGTTCGACGAACCGAACCGAACTCGAACACTACGGGGGTGGCTCAACACTACACAGGACGTCCAGCATATCTTAGATGGAACAGCTTTCATCCAAGACACACAAAAAAATCCATCATCTACAGTCAAGCTCTGAGGTACATTCGAATCTGTTCAGACAGCAAGGACAGAAAACTGCAGCTACTATCCCTGAGGAATACATTCCTACAACAAGGATCCCATCCACTGGTAATAGATGAACAAATTCACAGAGCTACAAGGATACCAAGAAGTAGCCTCCTGGATTACAGACAAAGGGAGGACAACAACAGGCTTCTCTTGTGGTCACATACAACTCCCACATGAACATCCTAAGGAAAATTGGTGCTGATCTCCAACCCATATTCCACAGAGACCACAAACTGAAAGAAATATTCCCAGAACTACCACTTCTCTCCTACAAACAGCCCCCTAACTTAAGGAATCTCCTTGTCAGAAGTGTCCTCTGATCACCATCAGTGACGGGCACATTCCCATGTAAAAACAAAAAATGCAAAACTTGTACCCACATATCACCATCAAATACAGTCTGTATACCTAACACAAATCAGGACTACAAAATCATGGATGTCTTTTCATGTACATCCTCCAGTGTGGTGACATGATACAATGTACAAGGTGTCCGGAAGGAGTTTATATTGGAGAAACGATGCAAAAACTGCAAACAAGAATGAATTTACACAGACACACAATTAAGAATGAACAGGACACACCTGTGGGAAAACATTTCTCTGGCCGGGGACACTGTATGAAAGATCTAAAAGTTTTAATACTAAAAGGTCACTTCAAGGGCAACAGAGAAAGAAAAATTTGGGAATTCAAATTGATAAGGATGTTCAATTCACTGACAACAGGACTAAATATAACACCTGGCTTTATGACTCACTACATGGACACAATTCACACCTCCAGATAATTAAACATTCCCAAGGCCTCTCATTTTGCAAAAAAAAAAAAAACAACTAATTTGCTCTCCCTAACTTATCTGTAGGAGACATCACAACTTACACCTCATGAACAAATGTCTTGTTGTAACATCTCTCAGATGCTGTGCCTTTTGTCTCATGAATTCATTTGTAATCTTGCCTGAAGAAGGAGCCTCTGTGCTCTGAAAGCTTGCATATATATATATATAATTTCTGGTTAGCCAATAAAGGTATCACTCCGAGAATACTTTTGTCATTTTTGGCATACAAGTATTTACATCGATTTTTCTGGCTATCACGGTGCCACAATATAACTTTGTATTGTACATCAAACAGTGTTAGAAAGTTCAGAAAATTCCATTTTGCAATGATTAAAGTTCCGTTGTGAATTTTAGCGTGACTGGACCGTTCTTACGGAAATGTTTCCTGCCTCCTTCACTTAGATTCAGATCATACAGATAGTCAGACACCGCATTATCTCTGATACTATGGCCGATACAGCGCACATATAGATTATACTATAGAGTCCAAAAGTTTTGCTTTTTTTTTTTTAAAATGTGATAACTTCTGTCTGGTTGTTGTGATGTAATTTCCCTGGTGAGGAATTGAAAGTGCATGAAGTTGTCATCATACAAGACCTTAATTGTAACCAAAATGCTTTTGAATATCATTCATATTCTCTGAAACAAGACCAAGAAAGGAAAAATTCTGCTGGGGTATGTAAACTTTTGAGCACAACTGTATCCTTGTTCATGGTAGCATTCATATTTCCATCAATTCTATGCCAAGGGCCAATGGCAGATGCAGAAAAGCAGCCCAAAACCATGAGATTGCCGCCACCATGTTTCACTGTATGCGTTTGGTACCTTACATCATTACGTTTTCCAACTCTGCAGTATATACAGTGCTGCCATCACTACCAAACAGATTGAACTTGGATTCAACCGACCCCAACACCTTAGACCAATCTGTCTCTTTCCGTTGGCTGTGTTCTTTGGCAAACACAAGTTGGACCTTCCGGTTCTTTGCAGAGATGAAAGGCTTCTTGACTGGAACTCGTGCATTCAGCCCTACTGCTTAGTCCTCGCGACTCACTTTGACCCCATATTCTTTGTTCATTTTGTGGACATCAGATACTGACTTTTTCTTTATAATGTGATCAACTCTGGAGGAAGTTCTCCTTGGTCGTCCACTTCTAGGTTTGTCGGCTGTTCCAGAACCTTCTTTTTCTTTCTTTAATATACCTGACACTTGACTCTGAGAACAGGTGAATTCCATAGCTGCCTCTTTATGGCTTTTCCCTGACTTCACTCCCAGAATAATAAGCTTCCTGACATCTGGTGATAAATTTGGCTTTGTCTCTGCCATGTTTTTAACCTTAAAACGCAAAAAAAAAAATTTAGGCAAAATTCGACTGCCCATAACAAAATATGCAAAACATTTGGCCCAGCAAATGTTGAAATCTAACACATAAAGGGATAAAACAATGTCCAACACAATTTTTGTCCTGATAGCTGACAATCATTTGCTTCCAGTTAACTAAAATCACCAGAAAAATGGCCTCACAACAACCAAACAGAAGCAATCACAATTTAAAAAAAAAATGCTAAACTTTTGGTGGCTACTGTATTCATACAGTCAGGTTTAGCTGAGCTGCCTTTATCATTTGGCACAAAGTACAGTATCACAACATTTAATGTGGCTGCAGGGAAACTAGGCTGTACTTTTGGAGATGCATATAAAAATATTTTTGGTTTTGTCACTCGGCCTCAAAAAATTTAGTTACATATCTGGTAAAAATCCCTGAGCTCTCCTGAACCCTGCTGCTTTTTTGCCGTTTTGCACTGCGTCGCTCCATTGCAGAGATACTCACATTTGTTGCTTTCGGAGTGCAGTATGTGAAATCTCTGCTTTGCAGTCCAACTTTGCATTTTTTCAGTCTTATTTGGGAGTGCGCACTTTCAGCCCTCCCTCCAAGACGCTGCCAATGATCACATGCTCGACTACTAGATCTTCTCCTGATCTGTGGAAGCAGAGAAGAAACAGCCCGTTGCACTACAAGCAGAGATTTCACATGCAGCGCTCCAAAAAACGCAAATGTGAATATCTCTGCAATGGAGCGACGCAGCGAAAAACGGAAAAGAGCTGCAGAATCGGGGGAGCTCAGGGACTTTTACAAGGTATTTAAGGAATCACCCTGTAAGAATTGAATTTTATCGTTCTGGGTCCAATTACTGGAAAGTGGATTGTATTATGTGTTGTGCACAGATATTACTCAGTATTGCAGGGTCTGATTACTGCACACTGGGGTCAGGTGGCTTTAGTGGTCCTATCACTGTCTTATTACAGTTTTTGTGGAGCATTATATGGCGGCACACGCAGTTTGGTACATGTGATGGGTCTCCTAACCATTTTCCTTCTGTATTTTTTTACAGAGAAGGACGGGAAGGCTTTCCATCCAACCTACGAGGAGAAGCTGAGGCTGGTGGCTGTGTACAAACAAGTCCTCCTGGGACCGTACAACCCCGACACGTGCCCCGAAGTCGGCTTCTTCGATGTCCTGGGCAACGATAGGAGGTAACGAACGTCGTGTGGTTTGTTTCACTGTATCACATTCCTATAAAAAAGTAGCCACTTTGTAAATAGCCTAACGTTTTCTTACCGTTTTGTATACACAGCACTGATGCAGATCTGTGTGTCTCCATGGTTACAGACTACACTACATATGTAGTCTGATCCTGCCATTGTATATTTTTCACCACTAAAGTAGCCGTCAGTGACTGCAGGGTGAACCTCATTACCATGAGCATTTATGGGAGCTGTGTACGCAAAACGGCAACAGATTTTCCATCATGGGCATGCATCGATCTGATGTGTCCAAAAAAAAAAAATAGGAATTGAAATGCAAAGTTTAATAGAAAACTGCAGACTGTTTCTTGCATAAAACTGAACGACGACGCGTTTCTAACCTCTTCATAGAAGCCTTTGCTCCCTCTGAGCGTCGTTCACACACTGTCGTCTTTCTCACAGGAAAGAATGGACGGCCCTGGGCAACCTAAGCAAGCAGGAAGCCATGACGGAGTTTATCACCCTCCTGAACAGATGCTGCCACCTCTTCTCCACATACGTCACATCCCATAAAATAGAGAAAGAAGAGCAGGAGAGAAAAAGGTACTAATCCCTACAATCCGTACATCCGGCATCGGTGGGGCACGGTAACTGCTGGTTTCCTCCAGAAACAGCGCCACACGTGTCCACAGGCTGTGCCTGGTATTGCAGCTCAGTACTATTAAAGTGAGTGGGGCTGAGCGGCAAGGTGACGCACAACCTGCAGACAGGTACCTGAAAACAACTCCAGCACTAATAGTTACTGGAGACGTTCTTAAAGGGACCGCTCTGCAGATTGTGCAGTGAACCCACCCCAACTCTACCAGAAGAGGCGCTGGTGATGCTGATAGATAGGATATGGTTTGCAGCGGTTTTCTATGGATGCCGGACCTGGGTCCTGCAAATCTTTCTGCTCCAGTCTATAGCAGAGGTTAGCGGCAGTCGCTATCTCACAAGATAGATGATGATCGACATCTGGGTCACGTTTTTCCACACTTAAAGGGGTTGTCTGTTAGTTTAAAGGAGCTTTCTGTTTCCTGCAGGGATAACGTCACGTCACTCTATCAGATTGCTGCAGCCAATCACTGGCATGTACAGCATGAGACCGTAGAAACCAGTGATCGACTGCAGCAGTCACATGGATTATACAACATCATCGCTGCAGGAAAAAAAGTGATGGCCGCCAGAGTGTGAGCACGGGAGAAGCGAAGGAGTCATCAGGCGAGAAATATTTGTTTTTTATGGGTCAATTTTGTAAAATTTCCAACTGCCTTAAGTGGTATCAAATCCCTATCATATCACTAACTTAAAGCCGCAGCAGTTCTTAAACTTTGACTAAGTTTGATACATAGAATCCAACCTGCAGTGTAAAGCATGGGGGACAAAACAGCAGTATGAGACTGACAGGACATGAGGCATCTTTCAGGTTACCTCCTACTCCAGTACTAATTGCAGTATAGCTGGAGTCAGTGATTATGGATTTACGGAGCAGTCGGTATGTAAGACCGGAGGGATCATGGACCGGACTTCTGCTTTAAGTCCCAGGAAGTGAGAACGGTTGACGCTGCTGCAAAAATCATGTCCGACATAGTTCAGTGTAAAGCGTCATCTGCTGACTTTACTGGAGAGAAGAGAAAGAGCGGAGACGGCGGGAAGAGGAGGAGCGGCAGCGGCTGCTGCGAGAGGAGGAGAAGCGGAGGAAAGAAGAGGAGCAGAGGCTGCGGAGAGAGGAGGAAGAGAGGATGCGAGCGGAGGATGAACGGTGTAGAATGGAACAGCAGAAGTAAGTACTCCCATCGGAAGTCACTCATCTTTCTTAAAGGATATTTTTGGGTGGGTCACTCATTCAGGACCCTCGTAGTATGAGCCATAGTGCAAGGAGCAGTCTGTTGTATGCAATGCTGGTGACCGGTTGGAGGGTACATGCGCTGGGGTCACCAACAATGGGGTCCACGGAGCCCTGTCACATTCATTTTAATGGAAAATTACTAAAGCTCTGCCGGCCACAGGCAATGGCGGGTGCAGCAGTCATTAGGGCAGGACCGTGCATTTGTGTTTCAAATCTTAATTCTATTTTTTTTTTGCAGGCAGCAGATCATGGCCGCCCTGAACTCGCAGACAGCGGTGCAGTTTCAGCAGTACGCAGCGCAGCAGTACCCGGGGAACTTCCAGCAACAGCAGCTCCTGATCCGGCAGCTGCAGGAACAGCACTACCAGCAGTACATGCAGCAGCTGTACCAAGTGCAGCTCGCTCAGCAACAGGTAGACGCAGCGCACAGACCCCCGAGCCTCGCTGCTCTGAGCTGCATTTACCTGTCGGACCATGTTCCCACGTAGCATAAATGCTGCAGGGTTTGGGTTTTTTTGCAGAAAATCCCCTGTGTTTAAAACGGTGTTTCCCAAACTCCAGTCCTCACGGCCCCCATAGGTCATGTTTTCAGGATTTCCTTAGTATTTCCATCACCTGTGTAATACTATCAAGGCATCAGGAATTCTCTCACCTGTGTAATACGAAGGAGATCCTGAAACATGACCTGTGGGGGCCGTGAGGACTGGAGTTTTGGAAACACTGGTTTAAAAGTTTGAGCAAACTTCTTGTGCTTCCCGGAAAACTCCTGACCGCTGTGCATCTAAAGACGTTGCTGAAATTTGTGTTTTTTTGGTTTGTTTATTTTTTCCTGTAGAGCCGAAAAAATGCATGAAAAAATGCCCTCGCTTCTTGTACAGAATTAATAAAACCTTCAGATCTTCAACAATAAATGGGGTAAAAACAGCTGTAAAAATACAATAATCAGAGTAGATTGCTATTGCGGGTTTTGATGTAGAAAATAAACCCTGCACTTTACGCTCCCTGGAACCTGAACTAATTAACTAATTGTTTTTAGTAAGAAAAAAATAAAAAAATTGCGCGGCTGAGTTTTGCTCTTGATGATGGTGGTGCGCTGAGTAGCTGGTTGATTAGATGCAGCGTTTATAAGTGGAAGACAGTGGGATTTGTGTGCAGCGTCTATTGGAGCCTGTGGTTGTCTGAAACGCTGCCTCATTGGAAGTTAAGCTTCTTTGTTCTTCCCCTCATGCTTTACACTGCAGTTTTGCTTCGCAGCATACAAGAAATGAAGAATGCTCATAAATGACGTGGTGTTACCCTCTCCTTACCCTCTCGGCCTTACAGAAACAGCAGGGGGCACTTTCGGCTGGAACCAGCTCCCCTGTCAGTTCTCCATCCAAGATGAACATGGGAAGCATCACCGGCTCCGGAGAAGCCCCCTCGGTCAATGGACAAACCCACCCACACATAGACAATGCTGAGACAGAACTGGAGGCCGACCCCGCTGGAAAACCTGCTGGAGAACGGGCCTAAAGGTGCGTCCTATTGACCCCAGTGGGGTTGGGGTCTGTTGGGTGGACAATCAGACGATACCTGGACATTGGCTAATGGTTTATGTTTGCTCATTATTTTTCCACTTCCTTCTCTCTACAGAGTCCATGCCGGTCATTGCTGCCCCATCCATGTGGAAAAGACCCCAAATTAAAGACTTCAAAGAGAAGATCCGGCAGGACGCGGACTCAGTCATCACCGTCGGAAGAGGAGAGGTGGTCACAGTCCGGGTCCCCACACACGAGGAGGGCTCCTATCTTTTCTGGGAGTTTGCCACAGATAACTTTGACAATGGTTTTGGGGTTTACTTTGAATGGACAGACTTCCCAAACACGGCTGTGAGCGTGCACGTCAGCGAGTCCAGCGAGGACGAGGACGAAGGTACTTTGTACAATTTTCATACTTCATTCCTGTACAATAAATACTGTAGCAGGTCTTCACTGCGTCTCACCCCCTCTTCCTGAAGAGGTCGAGGGTCTCTCGAGAAGCAGCATCTTACCCCCTCGTTTTAAGGAGGTTGGGGCCTCTCGAGAAGCAGTGTCTCACCCCCTCGTCTTGAGGAGGTCGGGGCCTCTCGAGAAGTAGCGTCTCACCCCCTCGTCTTGAGGAGGTTGGGGCCTCTCAAGAAGCAGCATCTCACCCCTTCGTCCTGAGGAGGTCGGGGGGTCTCTCTAGAAGCAGCATCTCACCCTTTCGTCCTGAGGAGTTAAGGGGTCTCACCCCCTCGCCCTGAAGAGGTCCGGGGGCCCTATTGAAGCAGCGTCTCACCCCCTCGTCCTGAGCAGGTTAGGGGCCTGTTGAGAAGCAGCATCTCACCCCCTCATCCGGACCAGGTAGGGGGCCTTTCGAGAAGCAGCGTCTCACCCCCTCATCCGGACGAGGTCGGGGCCTCTTGAGAAGCAGCGTCCCACCCCCTTGTTCCGAGGAGGTCGGAGGCTTCTGGAGAAGCACCAACTGGTCATGGATGTTCACCTCTGCAGGAGATCAAAAACCAACAATGTGCTCTCTGGGGAGTTACTGTGGTCTCTCTCTCTTTCCGTAGGTTCTTTAAGATTGACCTATCAGACTGGCAGGATGGTTGAGTCGCTGCCTAATTTATCCTCTCCCCAATGCCACTGGTGGAGGAGCTGTGCCTCTGCAGAGGGAAAACGGGCCGCATCTAGCGTCAGAGAGGCTCATTCACACTTTAAAGTAAAAAGCTTGCGAGCGTGCTCTCCTTGCCAAGGAAACCAGTCACCACTGATAGTTTGTAGAGGTGGCCGGTATCCTAGGCAACCAGCTGTAAACGATAGAATTAAGAATACCTCCATATTTGACAACAGAGATACTTTTTAATAAAGAGTGAAATGTAAAGTTGCTGGTGTTTACAAGCACTTTGCAATTTTACCCAGCGAAGATGGAGGAAAAACCGCACCAAAAACGGATCAGATCAGCATGAGTCGCCCTGTACTCTCTCTGCGGGATTTCTGTAAGACTGCTTGTTTCCGGATTATTCCCGGAAGACCCCTTTATGCTTCTGTTTTAGCTCCGCGCCCATGACTTGTCCCACTCTGATATCCTGGACTCACTCCTGACTTGTGTCTGTTCTTTACAGAGAATCCCAACAACGAAGAGAAAGCCGAAAAGAACGCCAACAAGCCTCAGCTGGAGGAGATTGTGCCGGTCTACAGGCGGGATCGTCACGAAGAGGTGGACGCCGGCAGCCACCAGTACCCCGGCCGGGGGCTCTACCTGCTCAAATTTGACAACTCTTATTCCTTGTGTCGTTCAAAATCTGTGTACTACAGAGTGTATTATACTAGATAAAGGAGGGGCCTGCGGTCAGGGGGAGGAGCCGGCAATCAGGGGGAGGGGCAAGTGATCATGGGGCGGGGCCTGCAATCAGGGGGAGGGGCCAGGGCAGTAAGTCGCTCACATGACCTGGATCCTTTTCGATAAGTGTCGCCTCCTCATCGCTCCTCGTGGCGGCCGACACTAATTCAGAGTGCTGTGATTTAACCCGTTCTTTGCCACTACGATTGGTGGACATGAAAGGGGTTAAACATAATTTGGCTGCGCCTGCACTTTTGTGTTTTGTGTTTTTTTTCGCACTTGTTTGGGATTTTTAATTCTATTCTATGTGCGCCCACTCGGGGGCATTTCATGATCTGTTCAGAAGATGAACGCGCATGAGAAGCGTCATGGAGGAGGGGGCACCTTTGTGTTGGGTACCAGGGTAGTGGGCGCCCCCTCAAGACTGGTGGAAGGGTAAAGGTCCCATGTGTTCCCCTCGGTCTGCGCTATTCTGTACCACGCGCAGGTAGCTCAGCGCCATCGCAAACAGCAACGGTTTCTCCTCCACTATAGGTCAGGGCAAATCCGAAATGTGCTGTTGCCTCTCTGGTATCAGCCGTCTGTAGCGGGCAGGAGAGGGTAGTGGGGAAAGTTTCTTATCTCTTCTCTCATCAGTCTGATTTGTCTGATCTTGTACCATGTAAAATATGTAACAAATATGAGAAATGGTTTATAATAATAATAATCATATGGAATAATCTGTCCTGTGTGATCTGGTGGAAACACTGCACCTCCCCCAATGCCCCGCAGCAGAGCATGCGCTATGTGAGACCACCAGGGGTGGGCCGCAGGGCGGAGGGGGGGGTTCACGAAGCCTGAGAAGCTAGGAGGAATCTGGCAGACTTGCGATTGCTGCTCTGGAGGTGATAACAGCATTTCCTATAGATTTTACCTGTATGATGCTGCACTACGCCTTGTTGCCGTATAAGGGTAAGTCACAGGGCAACGGTCTCTGGTTGTTGTGAAACTACAACTCCCAGCATGCCCGGACAGCTCCTTGACTTTAGTCTGACTTGCACTAATACATTCTGTAATTTCGGTTGTTTTCTATGAAGGCGTCGCTTTTCTATATCGCGTCCAATGAGCTGGATGAGGGCAGAATACGGCCGCCATACATTTACCATGGGAGATGGCTGATCGGCTCTGTGTATCGCTCAGTGCACCTATGTGGGAGCAGTCAGGGCGGCCATATTGCTCATCACTCAGCTTTCCCAGAAACTGAACGGAGGGATAGAATTTGCCCCTGCAAATGATACTATGAGCTGTAGGGATTAATGGCCAGACATTTAGATCCAGACTGTAGAGATTGTGGACGGTGGGGATCAGGCTGGTCACAGGACAGGGCCGTGCAGATGGTTTCCGCTCTGCATTGGGGGGCGCACGTATCGTATACGGCTCCTATTATAAGGCGCTATACAGGTCGGGTGTTGGACTTTGCTGCCAGCAGCTGCACTTCTCCCTGCAGAAATGAGACCACCCATCCCCTTCAGCAGAGCAGTGATCAGAGCTATGGAGGGGTGGGCTGTAACATTAGGGGCCCCTGGTACTCAACTTTCAGCCTGGAAGCAAGAAAAATCTCAGGTGCCAGTTTCTGATCATGTGGTTCAGTGTGATGTGAATGTTCAGGAATCTGCACCAATTTATTTACTATGTCTAAAGTCTGTCTTCTAATACAAGAATTAAGGTGCTGCCAGCAGCCACCACTAGAGGGCACCAGTGGTGTATGCACTGAGCTCTGCGCTGGCAGCAGCCTCCACTAGAGGGCACCTGTGGTGTATGCACTGAGCTCTGCGCTGCCAGCAGTCTCCACTAGAGGGCGCCTGTGGTGTATGCACTGAGCTCTGCGCTGCCAGCAGCCTCCACTAGAGGGCACCTGTGGTGTATGCACTGAGATCTGCACTGCCAGCAGCCTCCACTAGAGGGCACCTGTGGTGTATGCACTGAGATCTGCACTGCCACCAGCCTCCACTAGAGGGCACCTGTGGTGTATGCACTGAGATCTGCACTGCCAGCAGCCTCCACTAGAGGGCACCTGTGGTGTATGCACTGAGCTCTGCTCTGCCAGAAGTCTCCACTAGAGGGCGCCTGTGGTGTATGCACTGAGCTGTGCGCTGCCAGCAGTCTCCACTAGAGGGCACCTGTGGTGTATGCACTGAGATCTGCACTGCCAGCAGCCACCACTAGAGGGCACCTGTGGTATGTTGAATGCACTGAGCTCCATACCACCATCAGCCACCACTAGAGGGCACCTGTGCTGTTGTATGCACTGAGCTGTGCCTTTCCTGTGCTGTTGTATGGACAGAGCTCTGCGCTGCCAGCAGCCACCACTAGAGGGCGCCTGCGGTATGTTGTATGCACTGAACTCTGCGCTGGCTGCTGCCACCACTGGAGGGCACTTTCGTTATGTACTGAGCTCCATGCAGCCAGCGGTCACCATTAGAGGACGCCTGTTGTATGTACTGAGCTCCGCACTGCCTGCAGTAACCACTAGAGGATGCCTGTGGTGTATGCACTGAGCTCTGCGCTGCCAGCAGCCTCCACTAGAGGATGCCTGTGGTGAATGCCCTGAGATCTGCGCTGCCAGCAGCCACCACTAGAGGGCGCCTGTGGTGTATGCACTGAGATCTGCACTGCCAGCAGCCTCCACTAGAGGACGCCTGTGGTGTATGCACTGAGATCTGCGCTGCCAGCAGCCACCACTAGAGGGCGCCTGTGGTGTATGCACTGAGATCTGCGCTGCCAGCAGTCACCACTAGAGGGCGCCTGTGGTGTATGCACAGAGATCTGCGCTGCCAGCAGTCACCACTAGAGGGCGCCTGTGGTATGGTGTATGCACTGTGCTCTGCGCTGCCAGCAGCCACCACTAGAGGGAGCCTGTGGTGTATGCACAGAGATCTGCGCTGCCAGCAGTCACCACTAGAGGGCGCCTGTGGTATGGTGTATGCACTGTGCTCTGCGCTGCCAGCAGCCACCACTAGAGGGCGCCTGTGGTATGGTGTATGCACTGTGCTCTGCGCTGTCAGCAGCCACCACTAGAGGGCGCCTGTGGTGTATGCACTGAGCTCTGCGCTGCCAGCAGCCACCACTAGAGGGTGCCTGTGATGTGTTGTATGCACTGAGATCTGCGCTGTCAGCAGCCTCCACTAGAGGGCGCCTGTGGTGTATGCACTGAGATCTGCGCTGCCAGCAGCCTCCACTAGAGGGCGCCTGTGGTGTATGCACTGAGATCTGCGCTGCCAGCAGCCTCCACTAGAGGGCACCTGTGGTGTATGCACTGAGATCTGCGCTGTCAGCAGCCTCCACTAGAGGGTGCCTGTGGTGTATGCACTGAGATCTGCGCTGCCAGCAGCCTCCACTAGAGGGCGCCTGTGGTGTATGCGCTGAGCTCTGCATTGCCTGCGCTGTTGTATGGACAGAGCTCTGCGTTGCCAGCAGCCACCACTAGAGGGCGCCTACGGTATGTTGTATGCACTGAACTCTGCGCTAGCTGCAGCCACCACTGGAGGGCACCTGCTGTATATAATGAGCTTCATGCTGCCTGCGGTCACCACTAGAGGGCGCCTGTGGTGTGTTGTATGCACTGAGCTCCCCCTAGTGGTGGCTGTGAGTAATCAGCATTTTAAAGTCTTATGTAAAAAGATAAAATAAATTAAAATTGTGTACAACTTGGAAAGGTGGACAGGTCACTAATGGGCTCCAATATTGAATTTGCCCTGAAAAATCAGCTATTCCCATCAATGAGCTCTCGCTGAGCAGCACATATGTGCTTAACCCCTTATTAGTCAATCATTCCTGAAAACCCCCCCATTACCCTGCAGTAACCCTAAATCCCCGTAGCCTTTGCAGGGCGTCCGTGTGTTATACCTGCACTGAATCTGTATTTCAGCCTCTCGTCCTTTGGGGCCTCAGGATCTTGACAAGTTCCCCTGAAGACCCCCAGATGCAGAATGTCCCCATGATGGAAGGTTTCCCAGCATATAGCATCCATCGCCCCTTGTCAGCGCTGCCTGCCGGGGCCGGACGTTAACCCTTTCTTTCCCCGTGAGCCCCCTCTCGTCTCGTTGCTGCCTTCCAGCTCTTCACCAATCAGCGAATCGTATTGGTGAGGACCGGGGAGCGCCGCTGCCTGTGCGGATATTTCCACTGCAAGAAGCCGAGAGATGAGCGACTGCTCGCAGCAGAAGTATCCCGACCCGCAGCGCCGCTCCCCGGTCCTCCCTTCACACCCTAGCCGCTGATGTCCCCACAGTATCCGCATGGTGTTACAAAGGTCCGGACATTTGTGTTAAAAATCGCTGATTGGTCGCTGGCGCTGCCCGCGACCAATCACCGATTTGGGCGCCAAATTTAAATATCGGCCGCGACCAATCACCGATCTTGGCTCCACATTTAAACACCGCTCTCGGCTTCTCGGAGTGGAAGTATCCGCACAGGCAGCGGCGCTCCCCGGTCCTCACTAATACGATTCCGCTCCCCGCTCCTCACCAATACGATTCGCTGATTGGTCGCGTGCGGAGAGCGCGACCAATCAGTGATGTTGGCGCTAAAGTTAAACACCACTGTGCTGATTGGTCGCCGACGCTGTGCGCGACCAATCACCGATTTGGGCGGCACATTTAAATAGCGTCCGCGACCAATCAGTACAGCGGTGTTTAAATGTGGAGCCAAGATCGGTGATTGGTCGCGGCCGATATTTAAATTTGGCGCCGAAATCGGTGATTGGTTGCGGGCAGCGCCAGCGACCAATCAGCGATTTTTAACACAAATGCTGACATCCATGCGGCTAGGGCGTGAAGGGAGGACCGGGGAGCGGCGCTGCGGGTCCAATTGGTCGCGGCCGCTATTTAAATGTGCCGCACAAATCGTTGATTGGTTGCGGACTTGGCCCGCGACCAAGCACTGATCTTGCGGCCAAAGTTAAACACTACTGTGCTGATTGGTCGCGGACTCTGCCCGCGACCAATCACGGATTTGGGCGCCAAATTTAAATATCGGCCGCGACCAATCACCGATCTTGGCTCCACATTTAAACACCGCTGTGCTGATTGGTCGCTGCCGATATTTAAATGTGGCTCCCAAACCGGTGAGTGGTCGCGGGCGGCGTCGCCGACCAATCAGCACAGCGGTGTTTAAATGTGGAGCCAAGGTCAGTGATTGGTCGGGTCCGAAGACCGCGACCAATCATCGAATCTTCTTGGTGAGGACCGGGGAGCGCTGCTGCCTGTGCGGCTACTTACGCTGCGAGAACCCGGGACATAGTGGGCGCTGGCAGCAGAAGTATCCCGACCCGCAGCGCCGCTCCCCGGTCCTCCCTTCCGCATGGAGGTCAGTGGCACCGGCGGTCCTTCCGCTGCTACCAGCCGGGAGATGAGCGCCTTGCGCCGCTCATCTCCCGGCTGCATCTCCGTCCCGCAGATGGGTCCGGCGGTCGGGTTCCTTCTGCTGTTGCTGGCCGGGAGATGAGCGCCTCGCGGAGCTCATCTCCCGGCTGCATCGCCGCTCAGCTCCGTCCCCCAGATGAGCCGCTAACGGCCGCCATCTTTTTTCAGAAATCCCGCAGCGCTGATTGGCCGCTGCCGGACCAATGAGCGACGCGGGATTTCCTGGACAGACAGACAGACAGACAGACAGATGGGATAAGACGATTATATATATATAGATAATTTACCTTTCTCCTCATTAAAGATGGAATTAGCGGCTTTTTGATTTTCTTATGATGTAAAAACTGCGCCTGAGATGATTCATTACGGTGTAATACAATCACCCCACGAGGAGCTTTTACAATCTGTTATAGAGACCTGATGCTTAAAGGGGTTGTCTACTTTTATATACCCCCCCCCCCTATAAGGGGATGGGGGGCAGTGATGGCATTTAATGGGGGTTGGTCACGCTCCCTTTATTAGTACGACACCAGCTTGTCTGTTCTGCTTAAAAGCCTCTCTATATGCCCTATTACTTCCTATGGCTATCATGCAGAATATTTGTAACTTTTAGGTTGTTCTGTGCTATATTATTTTTTAATAGCATCAAAATTCCCCATGTAAATTATAAATTTCTTTCTGCTTTGCTCATAGCCACCACTAGAGGGTACCACATGCATACAGATTTGTGTTCCTTATATAAACAGAATGCAAAGAACTCCCCCTAGTGTTGGCTGCAGGTACCTAGAATGTAACATCAATGACTTGGGTTGAGGAAATAAAACGTACAATTATGTACTAAATGGTAAAACAATGGGTAAAATAGTCGCTATAGACTTGCGTGTATGGGCGGAAGTTGAAGTCCACTTTAGTGACCAGTGGCCGGCAAATAAAATGATGGGATGCATTAAAAGAGGCCGAGCTGCTCCTGAGGAGAACGTCCTTCTGCCTTTATACAAGTCCCTATTGCGGCCACACAGGACTGGGGACAATTTTGGGCTCCAGTCTATAAGGAAGATATAGATGAACTAGAGCGGGTGCAGAACAACCAAGGTGATGAAGGGAATGAGGGACTGCAGAGGACGAGGGATCAGACTGGGGGTTATTCAGTTTGGAGAAAAGACGGCTGACGGGAAATCTCATTACAATGGAGAAATGGATGAGGGGACAGGACCCAGATTTTCTGATGATCTTTCTACACCTTGATCTGCAACAATGACAAGGAGGCGTCCTCTCCATCTTCTATATATATAATTCAGTCAGTCAGTCAGTCAGTCAAGGAAATCCCGCGTCGCTCATTGGTCCGGCAGCGGTCAATCAACGCCGCGGGATTTCTGAAAAAAGATGGCGGCAGTTAGCGGCTCATCTCCCGGCCGGCAACAGCAGAAGGAACCCGACCGCCGGACCCATCTGCGGGACGGAGATGCAGCCGGGAGATGAGCGGCGCGAGGCGCTCATCTCCCGGCCGGTAGCAGGGGAAGGACCGCCGGCGCCGCTGACCTCCATGCAGAAGGGAGGACCGGGGAGCGGCGCTGCGGGTCGGGATACTTCTGCTGCGAGCGCCCGCTATGTCCCGGGTTCTCGCAGCATAAGTAGCCGCACAGGCAGCGCTGCTCCCCGGTCCTCACAAAGACGATTCGATTATTGGTCGCGGTCTTCGGACCCGACCAATCACTGATCTTAGCGCAAAAGTTAAATACCGCTGTGCTGATTGGTCGCCGACGCTGCCCGCGACCAATCACCGATTTGGGCGCCACATTTAAATATCGGCCGCGACCAATCAGCACAGCGGTGTTTAAATGTGGAGCAAAGATCTGTGATTGGTCGCGACCGATATTTAAATTTGGTGCCCAAATCGGTGATTGGTCGCGGGCAGCGTCCGAGACCAATCAGCACAGTAGTGTTTCACTTTGGCCGCAAGATCAGTGATTGGTCGCGGGCCAAGTCCGCGACCAATCAACGATTTGTGCGGCACATTTAAATACCGGCCACGACCAATTGGATGTCAGCGCCGCTCCCCGGTCCTCCCTTCACGCCCTAGCCGCATGGATGTCAGCGGCGCTGCCTGTGCAGCTACTTCCGCTCCGAGAACCCGGGACATGAGCAGGCGCTCGGAGCAGAAGTATCCCGACCCGCAGCGCCGCTCCCCGGTCCTCCCTTCACACCCTAGCCGCTGATGTCCCCACAGTATCCGCATGGTGTTACAAAGGTCCGGACATTTGTGTTAAAAATCGCTGATTGATCGCTGGTGCTGCCCGCGACCAATCACCGATTTGGGCGCCAAATTTAAATATCGGCCGCGACCAATCACCGATCTTGGCTCCACATTTAAACACCGCTGTGCTGATTGGTCGCGGTCGATATTTGAATTTGGCACCCAAATCGGTGATTGGTCGCGGGCAGCGCCAGCGACCAATCAGCGATTTTTAACACAAATGTCCGGACCTTTGTAACACCATGCAGATACTGTGGAGACATCAGCGGCTAGGGTGTGAAGGGAGGACCGGGGAGCGGCGCTGCCGGTCGGGATATTTCTGCTGCGAGCGCCCGCTCATGTCCCGGGTTCTCGCAGTGGAAGTAGCCGCACAGGCAGCGGCGCTCCCCGGTCCTCACTAATACGATTCCGCTCCCCGCTCCTCACCAATACGATTCGCTGATTGGTCGCGTGCAGAGAGCGCGACCAATCAGTGATCTTGGCGCTAAAGTTAAACACCGCTGTGCTGATTGGATGCGGACGCCAGACGCGTCCAATCACCGAGATTGGCGCCAAATTTAAACAACGCTCTGCTGATTGGTCGCGGACTCCAGCTGCGACCAATCAGCGATTTTGGCGCCAAATTTAAACACCGCTCTGCTGATTGATCGCGGTCGCTGGCCGAGATCAATCAGCAGTATTGGGGCCAAATTTAAACCTCACTCTGCTGATTGGTCGCAACCACCGGCCGCGACCAATCTGCGTTATTTTGTGCCAAATTTAAACAACACTCTGCTGATTGGTCGCGGCCGTCAGCCGCGATTAATTAGCGATTTTGGCGCCAAATTTAAACATGCTCTCCAGTCCTCACTAACACGGTTTGCTGATTGGTCGCGGCCGCCGCCCGCGACTAAGCGATTTTGGCGCAAAATTCAACCACCGCTATGCTGATTGGTCGAGGCCGCCGGCCGAGATCAATCAGCAGTATTGGTGCCAAATTTAAACACCGCTTCGCTGATTGGTCGCGGTGGCCGGCCGCGACCAAGCAGCGAAATTGGCACCAAATTTAAACGCTCTGCTGATTGGTCGAGGCCGCCGGCCGTGACAAATCAGCCATATTGGTGCCAAATTTAAACACCGCTTCGCTGATTGGTCGCGGTGGCCGGCAGCGACAAAGCAGCGAAATTGGCGCCAAATTTAAACACCGCTCTGCTGATTGGTCGCGGTTACCGGTCTCGAATAATCAGCATTATTAGTGCCAAATTTAAACACCGCTGTGCTGATTACTCGCGACCAATCTGCGATATAGGCGCCAAATTTTAACACCGCTTTGCTGATTGGTTACGGTTGCCGGCCTCGACCAATCAGCGATTTTGCCGCAAAATTGAAACACAGCTCTGCTGATTGCGCCCGGTCGGCCGCATACCTATTCTAGAATACCCGATGCATTAGAATCGGGCCACCATCTAGTCTAATCATAATAACAGACGGGGATTCTTTACTGTAAGAGCATTAAGACTATGGATCTCTCTGTCACATGATGCTGTCATGGTGGATTCACTACCAGTATACAAGGAGGGCCTGGACACCTTTCTTGAAGAATATATTCTTATAGTTTCTAGATTGTGTGATGATGGTGATCCAGGGAACTCGCCTGATTGCCGTTTGTGGAGTCAGGAAGGAATTTTCCCCTGATATGGGGCAATTAGCATCTGTCTCCCGGGGTTTTTGTTTTCTTTCCTCTAGATCAGTGTTTCCCAAACTCCAGTCCTCATGGCCCCACAGGTCATGTTTTCAGGATCTCCTTAGTGTTACACAGGTGATGGAAGTATCATCAAGACATCAGGAATTCTCTCACCTGTGCAACACTATGGAAATCCTGAAAACGTGACCTGTGGGGGCCGTGAGGATGGGGTTTGGGGAACACTGCTCTAGATCAACGTGTTATTGTACTGGTTGAACTTGATGGACTTGTGCAGTCAACCTAAAAGGGAGTCAGCACAGAATGACTGTTCAAACCAAGCGCAGGCGCTTAGTGCATCATGGTGCAGCCAAACATTGAAGGTCGCCTTCCCACGTGCTTGTTTTCTCTCCATTTGCACACCTCGCCCCCCCCCCCACCTTTGATGATAGCTCTGGCTTCATAGAGCAATGTTTGGCCAAATCACGGTGCACCGAGGGCCGGTGCTTGGTTTAAACAGTCGTTCTGTGCTGTCAGACTCGTTTTAAATGTTTGGCCTCGCCAAAGGTGCACTAAGCGCCTGTGTTATCACAGAATAGTGAGGACCGGTGTAGAGCGTGAGGCGTGGACATGGTGGTATCACAATAGTGAGGACTGGTGTAGAGCGTGAGGCGTGGACATGGTGGTATCACAATAGTGAGGACGGATGTAGAGCGTGAGGCGTGGACATGGTGGTATCACAATAGTGAGGACGGGTGTAGAGCGTGAGGCGTGGACATGGTGGTATCACAATAGTGAGGATGGGTGTAGAGCGTGAGGCGTGGACATGGTGGTATCACAATAGTGAGGACGGGTGTAGAGCGTGAGGCGTGGACATGGTGGTATCACAATAGTGAGGACGGGTGAGATCGTGAGGCGTGGACATGGTGGTATCACAATAGTGAGGACGGGTGAGATCGTGAGGCGTGGACATGGTGGTATCACAATAGTGAGGACGGGTGTAGAGCGTGAGGCGTGGACATGGTGGTATCACAATAGTGAGGACGGGTGTAGAGCGTGAGGCGTAGACATGGTGGTATCACAATAGTGAGGATGGGTGAGATCGTGAGGCGTGGACATGGTGGTATCACAATAGTGAGGACGGGTGTAGAGCGTGAGGCGTGGACATGGTGGTATCACAATAGAGAGGACGGGTGTAGAGCGTGAGGCGTGGACACGGTGGTATCACAATAGTGAGGACGGGTGTAGAGCGTGAGGCGTGGACATGGTGGTATCACAATAGTGAGGACGGGTGAGATCGTGAGGCGTGGACATGGTGGTATCACAATAGTGAGGACGGGTGTAGAGCGTGAGGCGTGGACATGGTGGTATCACAATAGTGAGGACGGGTGTAGAGCGTGAGGCGTGGACGGGTGTAGAGCGTGAGGCGTGGACATGGTGGTATCACAATAGTGAGGACGGATGTAGAGCGTGAGGCGTGGACATGGTGGTATCACAATAGTGAGGACGGGTGTAGAGCGTGAGGCGTGGACATGGTGGTATCACAATAGTGAGGATGGGTGTAGAGCGTGAGGCGTGGACATGGTGGTATCACAATAGTGAGGACGGGTGTAGAGCGTGAGGCGTGGACATGGTGGTATCACAATAGTGAGGACGGGTGAGATCGTGAGGCGTGGACATGGTGGTATCACAATAGTGAGGACGGGTGAGATCGTGAGGTGTGGACATGGTGGTATCACAATAGTGAGGACGGGTGTAGAGCGTGAGGCGTGGACATGGTGGTATCACAATAGTGAGGACGGGTGTAGAGCGTGAGGCGTAGACATGGTGGTATCACAATAGTGAGGATGGGTGAGATCGTGAGGCGTGGATATGGTGGTATCACAATAGTGAGGACGGGTGTAGAGCGTGAGGCGTGGACATGGTGGTATCACAATAGTGAGGACGGGTGTAGAGCGTGAGGCGTGGACATGGTGGTATCACAATAGTGAGGACGGGTGAGATCGTGAGGCGTGGACATGGTGGTATCACAATAGTGAGGACGGGTGTAGAGCGTGAGGCGTGGACATGGTGGTATCACAATAGTGAGGACGGGTGTAGAGCGTGAGGCGTGGACATGGTGGTATCACAATAGTGAGGACGGGTGTAGAGCATGGGGCATGGACATGGTAGTATCACAATAGTGAGGACGGGTGTAGAGCGTGAGGCGTGGACATGGTGGTATCACAATAGTGAGGACGGCTGTAGAGCGTGAGGCGTGGACATGGTGGTAACACAATAGTGAGGACAGGTGTAGAGCGTGAGGCGTGGACATGGTGGTATCACAATAGTGATGACGGCTGTAGAGCGTGAGGCGTGGGCATGGTGGTAACACAATAGTGAGGACAGGTGTAGAGCGTGAGGCGTGGACATGGTGGTATCACAATAGTGAGGACGGGTGTAGAGCGTAAGGCGTGGACATGGTGGTATCACAATAGTGAGGACGGGTGTAGAGCGTGAGGCGGGGACATTGTGGTATCACAATAGTGAGGACGGGTGTAGAGCGTAAGGCGTGGACATGGTGGTATCACAATAGTGATGACGGGTGTAGAGCGTGAGGGGTGGACATGGTGGTAACACAATAGTGAGGACGGGTGTAGGGCGTGAGGCGTGGACATGGTGGTAGCACAATAGTGAGGAAGGGTGTAGAGCGTGAGGCATGGACATGATAATCACAATAGTGAGGACGGGTGTAGAGCGTGAGGTGTAGACATGGTGGTAGCACAATAGTGAGGACGGGTGTAGAGCGTGAGGCATGGACATGGTGGTAGCACAATAGTGAGGACGGGTGTAGAGCGTGAGGCATGGACATGGTGGTAGCACAATAGTGAGGACGGGTGTAGAGCGTGAGGCGTGGACATGGTGGTAGCACAATAGTGAGGACGGGTGTAGAGCGTGAGGCATGGACATGGTGGTAGCACAATAGTGAGGACGGGTGTAGAGCGTGAGGCGTGGACTCTGTGTTGTCACACAATATAATCACATCTAGTAACAGAACCTTTAATGGATGTTTTATACAAAAGTGAACATTCGCTCTGAAGTCTTAAAACCCTATAATTCAAGAAACTATTTCCTCCATACGAAATGCACGTGTAGATAGTGAGTCGTGGACACGGTGGTATCACAATAGTGAGCACGGGTGTAGAGCGTGAGTCGTGGACGCGGTAGTGTCACAATAGTGAGGACGGGTGTAGATCGTGAGTCGTAGACGCGGTGGTATCACAATAGTGAGGACGGGTGTAGATCGTGAGTCGTGGACACGGTGGTATCACAATAGTGAGGACGAGTGTAGATCGTGAGTCGTGGACGCGGTGGTACCACAATAGTAAGGACGAGTGTAGACCGTGAGTCGTGGACGCGGTGGTATCACAATAGTGAGGACGAGTGTAGAGCGTGAGTCGTGGACGCGGTATCACAATAGTGAGGACGGGTGTAGATCGTGAGTCGTGGACGCGATGGTATCACAATAGTGAGGACGAGTGTAGATCGTGAGTCGTGGACGCGGTGGTATCACAATAGTGAGGACGGGTGTAGAGCGTGAGTCGTGGACGCGGTGGTATCACAATAGTGAGGACGGGTGTAGAGCGTGAGTCGTGGACACGGTGGTATCACAATAGTGAGGACGGGTGTAGAGCGTGAGTCGTGGACGTGGTGGTATCACAATAGTGAGGACGGGTGTAGAGCGTGAGGCGTGGACATGGTGGTAACACAATAGTGAGGACGGGTGTAGATCGTGAGTCGTGGACACGGTGGTATCACAATAGTGAGGACGATTGTAGATCGTGAGTCGTGGACGCGGTGGTAACACACAATAGTGAGGACAGGTGTAGATCGTGAGTCGTGCACGCGGTAGTGTCACAATAGTGAGGACGGGTGTAGATCATGAGTCGTGGACGGGGTGGTAACACACAATAGTGAGGACGGGTGTAGAGCGCGAGTCGTGGACATGGTGGTATCACAATAGTGAGGACGGGTGTAGATCGTGAGGCGTGGACTCTGTGTTGTCACACAATATAATCACATCTAGTAACAGAACCTTTAATGGATGTTTTATACAAAAGTGAACATTCGCTCTGAAGTCTTAAAACCCTATAATTCAAGAAACTATTTCCTCCATACGAAATGCACGTGTAGATAGTGAGTCGTGGACACGGTGGTATCACAATAGTGAGCACGGGTGTAGAGCGTGAGTCGTGGACGCGGTAGTGTCACAATAGTGAGGACGGGTGTAGATCGTGAGTCGTAGACGCGGTGGTATCACAATAGTGAGGACGGGTGTAGATCGTGAGTCGTGGACACGGTGGTATCACAATAGTGAGGACGAGTGTAGATCGTGAGTCGTGGACGCGGTGGTACCACAATAGTAAGGACGAGTGTAGACCGTGAGTCGTGGACGCGGTGGTATCACAATAGTGAGGACGAGTGTAGAGCGTGAGTCGTGGACGCGGTATCACAATAGTGAGGACGGGTGTAGATCGTGAGTCGTGGACGCGATGGTATCACAATAGTGAGGACGAGTGTAGATCGTGAGTCGTGGACGCGGTGGTATCACAATAGTGAGGACGGGTGTAGAGCGTGAGTCGTGGACGCGGTGGTATCACAATAGTGAGGACGGGTGTAGAGCGTGAGTCGTGGACACGGTGGTATCACAATAGTGAGGACGGGTGTAGAGCGTGAGTCGTGGACGTGGTGGTATCACAATAGTGAGGACGGGTGTAGAGCGTGAGGCGTGGACATGGTGGTAACACAATAGTGAGGACGGGTATAGATCGTGAGTCGTGGACACGGTGGTATCACAATAGTGAGGACGATTGTAGATCGTGAGTCGTGGACGCGGTGGTAACACACAATAGTGAGGACAGGTGTAGATCGTGAGTCGTGCACGCGGTAGTGTCACAATAGTGAGGACGGGTGTAGATCATGAGTCGTGGACGGGGTGGTAACACACAATAGTGAGGACGGGTGTAGAGCGCGAGTCGTGGACATGGTGGTATCACAATAGTGAGGACGGGTGTAGATCGTGAGTCGTGGGCGCGGTGGTAACACAATAGTGAGGACGGGTGTAGATCGTGAGTCGTGGGCGCGGTGGTAACACAATAGTGAGGACGGGTGTAGATCGTGAGTCGTGGACGCGGTGGTAACACACAATAATGAGGACGGGTGTAGATCGTGAGTCGTGGACCCGATGGTATCATACAATAGTGAGGACGGGTGTAGAGCGTGAGTCGTGGACGCGGTGGTATCACAATAGTGAGGACGGGTGTAGATCGTGAGGCGTGGACATGGTGGTACACAATAGTGAGGACGGGTGTAGATCACGAGTCGTGCACGCGGTGGTAACACACAATAGTGAGGACGGGTGTAGAGCGTGAGTCGTGGGCGCGGTGGTATCATACAATAGTGAGGACGGGTGTAGATCGTGAGTCGTGGATGTGGTGGTAACACACAATAGTGAGGACGGGTGTAGAGCGTGAGTCGTGGGCGCGGTGGAGTCACACAATAGTGAGGAAGGGTGTAGATCGTCAGTCGTGGATGCGGTGGTATCATACAATAGTGAGGACGGGTGTAGATCGTGAGTCGTGGGCGCGGTGGTATCATACAATAGTGAGGACGGGTGTAGAGCGTGAGTCATGGACGCGGTGGTAACACACAATAGTGAGGACGGGTGTAGATCGTGAGTCGTGGACCCGGTGGTATCACAATAGTGAGGACGGGTGTAGGTCGTGGGCGCGGTGGTAACACACAATAGTGAGGACGGGTGTAGATCGTGAGCGCAGTGGTAACACACAATAGTGAGAACGGGTGTAGATCGTGAGTCATGGACCCGGTGGTATCATACAATAGTGAGGACGGGTGTAGAGCGTGAGTCGTGGACGCGGTGGTATCACACAATAGTGAGGACGGGTGTAGAGCGTGAGTCGTGGACATGGTGGTATCACAATAGTGAGGACGGGTGTAGATCGTGAGTCGTGGGCACGGTGGTAACACACAATAGTGAGAACGGGTGTAGATCGTGAGGTCGTGGGCGCGGTGGTAACACACAATAGTGAGGACGGGTGTAGATCGTGAGTCGTGGACGCGGTGGTAACACACAATAGTGAGGACGGGTGTAGATCGTGAGTCGTGGACCCGATGGTATCATACAATAGTGAGGACGGGTGTAGAGCGTGAGTCGTGGACGCGGTGGTATCACAATAGTGAGGACGGGTGTAGATCGTGAGGCGTGGACATGGTGGTACACAATAGTGAGGATGGGTGTAGATCATGAGTCGTGGACGCGGTGGTAATACAATAGTGAGGACGGGTGTAGAGCGTGAGTCGTGGGCGCGGTGGTATCATACAATAGTGAGGACGGGTGTAGATCGTGAGTCGTGGATGTGGTGGTAACACACAATAGTGAGGACGGGTGTAGAGCGCGAGTCATGGACGCGGTGGTAACACACAATAGTGAGGACGGGTGTAGATTGTGAGTCGTGGGTGCGGTGGTAACACAATAGTGAGGACGGGTGTAGATCGTGAGTCGTGGGCGCGGTAGTGTCACAGTAGTGAGGACGGGTGTAGAGCGTGAGTGGTGGGCGTGGTGGATTCACACAATAGTGAGGACGGGTGTAGATCGTGAGCGCGGTGGATTCACACAATAGTGAGGACGGGTGTAGATCGTGAGTCGTGGGCGCGGTGGATTCACACAATAGTGAGGACGGGTGTAGAGCGTGAGTCGTGGGCGCGGTGGATTCACACAATAGTGTGGACGGGTGTAGATCGTGAGTCGTGGGCGCGGTGGATTCACACAATAGTGAGGACGGGTGTAGATCGTGAGTCGTGGGCGCGGTAGAGTCACACAATAGTGAGGACGGGTGTAGATCGTGAGTCGTGGGCGCGGTGGTAACACACAATAGTGAGAACGGGTGTAGATCGTGAGTCGTGGGCGCGGTGGTAACACACAATAGTGAGGACGGGTGTAGATCGTGAGTCGTGGGTGCGGTGGAGTCACACAATAGTGAGGACGGGTGTAGATCGTGAGTCGTAGGCGCGGTGGTAACACACAATAGTGAGGACGGGTGTAGATCGTGAGTCGTGGGTGCGGTGGAGTCACACAATAGTGAGGACGGGTGTAGATCGTGAGTCGTGGGCGCGGTGGAGTCACACAATAGTGAGGACGGGTGTAGATCGTGAGTCGTGGGCGCGGTGGAGTCACACAATAGTGAGGACGGGTGTAGATCGTGAGTCGTGGGTGCGGTGGAGTCACACAATAGTGAGGACGGGTGTAGATCGTGAGTCGTGGGCGCGGTGGAGTCACACAATAGTGAGGACGGGTGTAGATCGTGAGTCGTGGGTGCGGTGGAGTCACACAATAGTGAGGACGGGTGTAGATCGTGAGTCGTGGGTGCGGTGGTAACACACAATAGTGAGGACGGGTGTAGATCGTCAGTCGTGGGTGCGGTGGAGTCACACAATAGTGAGGACGGGTGTAGAGCGTGAGTCGTGGGCGCGGTGGAGTCACACAATATAACATCTAGTAACAGAACGCTTCCTTTAATGGATGTTTTATACAAAAGTGAAGCCATAAAACCCTATAATACAAGAAACAATATTTCCTCCGTCCACATCGCACAATTTCCTTCTCACAGAGCAGCAGTAACAGAACGCTGCAGATTCTCTGCAGAAACCTTTGGTGCCGTCTACACGACAGGAACGAGGCCACATTTTACTATTTGTACCACAAGACCCCGAACAACAGACAAGAAACACGAGGACATGAACAGAAGGACAAAAGAAATCAGGAATCTCCTCCGTGTAACCAGAAGTCGGATCAGCGGAGACTCGTCCTCGCACACCTTATCCAGACATGGCGGCCGCCAGCGCCTTCACTTCAAAGGCCTCCAGAGGAATGGCACCCCGACTCTGTAAAGGGAAACCGATAATAAAGGAAAACCAAATCATACGTGTAAACCTGGAGACCAGACAGAAGCATCATTTACCCCTTTATACAGTCAGGGGGTGAGCGCTCTTAAAGGGGTTCTCCATTTATATGGAGATAAACATTAAATGGATTCTCTTATCAAGACGACTGCTCTCTATATACCGTATTAGTGCTTATAGATATTATAGAGGGGTCTCCCGCCCCGAACCCCCAGCTGTGAGCTAGAATAATACCTGGCCCCACCATCCCCCCCGGTGCATAACGTCCGGCACCATCTTGCCCCCCCCCGGTGTATAATGTCCTGCCCCATCTCGTCCCCTCCCCGGATGTATCATGTCCGGTCCCATCTCCCCCCTTCCTGGTGTATAACATCCAGCCCCATTGCTCCTCCTGTGCATAACGTCCGGCACCATCTTGCCCCCCCGGTGTATAATGTCCTGCCCCATTTCGTCCCCTCCCCGGATGTATCATGTCCGGTCCCATCCCCCCCCTTCCTGGTGTATAACATCCAGCCCCATTGCTCCTCCTGTGCATAACGTCCGGTCCCATCGACCCCCGATGCATAACGTCTGGCCCTTCCCCCTGCTGTGCATAACATTCAGTGCCATCGCCCCCCATGCATAACTTCCGACCCCATCGTCCCCCGGTGTAACATCTGGTCCCGTTGCGGTGTGATGTCTTCTGGATGAAGGGGCAACAATTCCCACCAATGCCTCCAAAATCTTATAGAAATCCTTCCCAGAAGAGCAGAAGCCGTTCTATCTGTGGAGGAGCGACTCCATATTAATGTCTATGGGTGTAAGATGGGAGGTGAGAGCTCCCTGGAGGTGAATGTGGAGGGGGCACATACTTTTCTCCAGATATTGTATGTACAGTGATTCCATAGAGCAAGAACTGATCTTTGCAGCTGTAATCAGCTCTGGCCAATAGAGGGCAGCACTGAACCTCTAAACACCTCCACAGGACACATGCAAAGACCTTCAGAGATACAGTGCAGGTGTCGGCTTCAGGTCACTGGAGACAGTCAGCAAGTAGGTTGCTTAATAAAACCATTTACCTTCAGGTGATGAAACACTTTCTTTGCTTGATGCACATCCCAGTTGTTGTCGTCAAGACATCTGTATGGGGAAAAGAGATTTTATCAAAAGACACCGACCACGGCGGCAGGAAGCCCATCGCCCGTGGCTGGTGTCACCTAAAGTTACATGATATAGAGGCAAAACCTCAGCTGTGAGAAGTGTCGGGGCTGCACAGGTTTTCAGTACCTTAATGGAAAGTGAAATGTTCCTATTCAGTGACAGAAAGCAGAGATCTTGGATACAAAGTGTATGATGAGGTTACAGAACCCCCCGCGCCCAGTGCCGCGCACCGCGGTCTCACTCACTTCAGAGCCCAGTCCGGCTTCATCCTCGTGTACGCGGAGAATGAGTGGACGGTGTCCCTGGCGGCGGCGGAAGGGGCTTTCTCTCAGATCGCTGGGACAGGTTTGGGGGGCTCAAGTGATGGCGTTTCTTGCGGACCCCCGTATGCATTCAGTATAACCATCTGATCATTCAAAATCTGAGCGCTGGAAAAAGAGGAAAACAAAAAAGTAACTGAATTATTAGTGATTTCAATATCTCGGCTTGCTTTCAGTGAATGGGACCATGTTTGTTACACAGACCGGATTCCTCTCACTGCTAATCATTTACTAACTGGGGTCTACGCAATATGCTGTACAGATTTTATGCCTCGCGATGTAATTAAGAATATTCTCATTCATTGATGGCAAGCAGAGATCTGAAAACGCTGAAAAAATAGAAATATAAATTACCGTATATGCTCGAGTATAAGCCAAGGCACCTAATTTTACCACAAAAAACTGGGAAAACTTATTGACTTGAGTATAAACCCTAATTTGGGAAATGCAGCAGCTACTGGTAAATTTCCCCATCCTGGTACGCATGGCCCCCTCATCCCCAATCCTGGTATGCATGGACCCCTCATCCCTAATTCTGTTGTGCATGGCTCCCTCATCCCCAATCCTGGTACGCATGGCCCCCTCATCCCCAATCCTGGTACGCATGGCCCCCTCATCCCCAATCCTGGTACGCATGGCCCCCTCATCCCCAATCCTGGTACGCATGGCACCCTCATCCCCAATTCTGTTGTACATGGCCCCCTCATCCCTAATCCTGGTATACATGCCCCCCTCATCCCCAATCCTGGTATGCATGGCAGCCCTCATCCCCAATCCAGGTATGCATGGCAGCCCTCATCCCCAATCCAGGTATGCATGGCAGCCCTCATCCCCCAATCCAGGTATGTATGGCACCCCTCATCCCCCAATCCTGGTATGTACGGTACCCCTCATCCCCCAATCCTGGTATGCATGCCCCCCCATCCCCAATCCTCGTATGCATGGCACCCTCATGTCTAATCCTGGTATGTATGGTCCCCTCATCCCCAATCCTGGTATGCATGGCCTCCTCATCCCCAATCCTGGTATGCATGGCACCCCTATCCCCAATCCTGGTATGTGTGGGCCCCCTCATCCCCCAATCCGGGATTGTATGCCCCCCATCCCCAATCCTGGTATGCATGGCCTCCTCATACCCAATCCTGGTATGTATGGCCTTCCCATCCCCAATCCTGGTATGTATGGACCCCCTCATTCCCCAATCCTGGTATGCATGGCCGCATTACTGCACACACAAAAAAATAATCAAACACTGAAGGTACGTGCACACGATCAGTAATTGCTGCGGATTGTACGCTGCGCACTTGCGCTGCGTGCAATCCGCAGATGCCAGATGTTATAGAATAGTGGATGGGATTTATACAGATCCCATGCCCACTATGCGTCTCCATACACCTGCGGCTCACCCGCAGACACGGACATGCGGCGCGTCTTCCCAGACCTCAGTATGTCAATTTCTCTTGCGGAGACACTAGTCTCCGCAAGAGAAATTCTATCAGTGCAATGTATAGGATGCGGTGAATCCGCATGGCTCAATGAACACATGCGGATTTACCAGCGTGCAGCGCTTTGGACGCAGCATAAAGTATGCTGCGTTCAAAGCGCTGCCAATAACGCCCATGTGCACATACCCTTATACTCACCTTCCTTCCTCACCTCTGCTCTGCGTCCTTTTCTGCTGCAGCAGCTCATGTCAGCATCTGAGCAGCGCATGACGTCACTGCCATGCGCTCTCAGACGCTGAGCTGCTGGCACATTCACTCCTCTCCACCCCGGGACTATGGGCGTGGAGAAGAGTGAATATGCACTCTCTTTAGTAGCGGGCACTGTCAGCAGGAACTGCGGCTCAACGCTTCTCTGTGTCCGCTACTAAAGAGAATGAATATTCATTCTTCTCCACGCCCATGGGAGTGGAGAAGAGGGAATATTAATTTCTCTTTAGCGCGGGCACACGTGGTAGCTGCAGCAGCGGCTACTGCGTGTGCCCCGCTCCTCCACCGTCGCAACCTCCCCCAGCACTATCCACCACCAGAATTTCTATATACTCGAGTATATACCAGAGTATAAGCCGAGAGGGGCTTTATCAGAACAAAAAATGTGCTGAAAAACTCGGCTTATACTCGAGTATATACGGTATATTAAAAATCTGGTGAATTACATGATGATTGGAAGAGATGAGATCAATCATAACCTATGCAGCGGATACCACCACTGGCGGCCTCAGTATTCCTGTAGCCAGAAGACCACCGCCAGGAGGAGTTAACAGAGCGGCCGGTCATACATGCACCCTGCCTCCGCCAGGAGGAGTTAACAGAGCGGCCGGTCATACATGCACCCTGCCTCCGCCAGGAGGAGTTAACAGAGCGGCCGGTCATACATGCACCCTGCCTCCGCCAGGAGGAGTTAACAGAGCGTCCGGTCATACATGCACCCTGCCTCCGCCAGGAGGAGTTAACAGAGCGGCCGGTCATACATGTGTAGCACCCTGAGGGCTCGGCTGCTACAGGGGTATTGCACCTCGACCCAGAGGTGTGATATTCCACTCCCGGGTAAGGATGGAGTGTGGACCAGGACTCAGTAAGCTGCATACACCACACACACCCCATTTCCGAGGGACAGCTCTACGGGGCTCCCATTTATATATATATGTAGGCACAACTGACCATGTCCCTGGCTGGAGTGGGGAGGGGGAGGAAAACCCAGTGGTGTAGGAGCAGATAGGGGTGGCTCTCTGGGCATAGGTAGGAGCCCATTGGTTGCTAGTCACCTGGGCTCACACATAGAGGGAGGTATATAAGGTGGGCACCATCTTAGAGTAGTCAGTTCAGTCCAGTCAGGAGGAGAAGAGAGAAGGAGAGTTCAGCCAGAGAGGGCTGACAGGGAGCTGTGGCTCAGTCTGGGCCCAGCTCCACGAGGCCGGCCTGGAGTGGAGGCCAGAGCCAGAGGAGAGGAACAGAAACAGCAAGGAACTGGAACAGAAAGGAAACAAGGAACAGCACATTAAGAGAGGCTCAGAGACACCAGAGAAGAAGGGACCCCATAGGCCCAGGAGAGTGCGGGTGAAGGGTTGGCAGAGCAGGGTACCGGAACCCAAATTGGTGGAGGCAACAAATTCCTCAGCCAAAGACCGAAGGTTGTGACCACATCTTGGTGCGACCCCTCACTACATCCACCAGGAAAGCATACCACATAGGGTCAGGGAAACCGGAGAGAGGTTTCGCCAAGAGAAGGCCCGAGGAAGCTGGACAAAGGTGGGTCACTGGTGGGGACGGCCAGAGCAAGAAAGAGAAGGGAGCCCTGTGCCACGCTCTGGAATTGCCTGGGAGTTGGTCGAGCCCCTTGCCTGGTGGACGCAGCACGGCTTGGGCAGTCACCGCCGGTACAGACGTGACTAGGACCAGTAAAGAACTGTGAGTAAAGCATTGGAAACTGCAACCACACGTCTCTGTGTTTCATCGCCGCACCAGCATCATTAGTACTGGGACGCTCACACCATCACTCCCATCATGCACACTAGCTGCCCTGAGGCAATGCTTCTCCCGTGGGGAGTTATCCCATACTTGGCTGCGCATACAACATCAGCAGTCTGCGGCACAGCGGCGGTCTCCACTGACCGCAATCCACGGGTAGCGTAGTCGGACACTTATTATTACACTAAGACTGCCACTGGTTTGAAAGCCCTGGGCACGGACCGGGTCACCGCCACTGAAGACTACAACCCCCAGCGATAGTCTTCCGTGGCGATAGGTGATATTACAGCTCACCTCCTCCTCCTGTACAATGACTGATAACACCTCTATATATAGTAGATTACACAGGATCCACCATTCACAATAGGTGATATCACAGCACACCTCCTCCTCCTGTATAATGACTGATAACACCTCTATATACAGTAGATAACACAGGATCCACCATTTACAATAGGTGATATCACAGCTCACCACCTCCTCCTCCTGTACAATGAATGATAACACCTCTATATACAGTAGATAACACAGGATCCACCATTTACAATAGGTGAGATCACAGCTCACCCCCTCCTCCTCCTGTACAATGACTGATAACACCTCTATATACAGTAGATAACACAGGATCCACCATTTACAATAGGTGAGATCACAACTCACCTCCTCCTCCTCCTCCTTTATAATGACTGATAACACCTCTATATACAGTAGGTAACACAGGATCCACCATTCACAATAGATATCACAGCTCAACTCCTCTTCCTGTATAATGACTGATAACACCTCTATATACAGTAGGTAACACAGTATCCACCATTCACAATAGGTGAGATCACAGCTCACCCCCTCCTCCTCCTGTACAATGACTGATAACACCTCTATATACAGTAGATAACACAGGATCCACCACTCACAATAGGTGAGATCACAGCTCACCTCCTCCTCCTGTACAATGACTGATAACACCTCTATATACAGTAGATAACACAGGGGACCCACCATTCACAATAGGTGATATCACAGCTCACCTCCTACTGTACAATGACTGATAACACCTCACCTCCTCCTGTACAATGACTGATAACACCTCTATATACAGTAGATAACACAGGGGACCCACCATTCACAATAGGTGATATCACAGCTCACCTCCTCATCCTGTATAATGACTGATAACACCTCTATATACAGTAGATAACACAGGATCCACCATTCACAATAGGTGAGATCACAGCTCACCCCCTCCTCCTCCTATACAATGACTGATAACACATCTATATACAGTAGATAGCACAGGATCCACCATTCACAATAGGTGATATCACAGCTCACCTTCTCCTCCTGTACAATGACTGATAACACCTCTATATACAGTAGATAACACAGGATCCACCATTCACAATAAGTGTCATCACAGCTCACCTCCTCCTGTACAATGACTGATAACACATCTATATACAGTAGTTAACACAGGGGACCAAACATTCACAATAGGTGATATCACAGCTCACCTCCTCCTCCTGTATAATGACTGATAACACCTCTATATACAGTAGGTAACACAGGATCCACCATTCACAATAAGTGATATCACAGCTAACCTCCTCCTCCTATACAATGACAGATAACACCTCTATATACAGTACATAACAAAGGGGACCCACCATTCACAATAGGTGGTATTACAGCTCACCTTCTCCCCCTGTATAATGACTGATAACACATCTATATACAGTAGGTAACACAGGATTCACAATAGGTGATATCACAGCTCACCTACTCCTCCTCCTGTACAATGACTGATAACACCTCTATATACAGTAGTTAACACAGGATCCACCATTCACAATAGGCGATATCACAGCTCACCTCCTCCTCCTCCTGTACAATGACTGATAACACAGGATCCAACATTCACAATAGGTGAGATCACAGCTCACCCCTTCCTCCTCCTGTACAATGACTAATAACACCTCTATATACAGTAGATAACACAGAGGACCCACCATTCACAATAGGTGATATCACAGCTCACCTCCTCTTCCTGTATAATGATTGATAACAAATCTATGTACCGCAGGTAACACAGGATCCTCCATTCACAATAGGTGATGTCACAGATCACCTCCTCCTCCTGTACAATGAATGATAACACCTCTATATACAGTAGATTACACAGAATCCACCATTCACAATAGGTGAGATCACAGCTCACCTCCTCCTCTGTACAATGACTGATAACACCTCTATATACAGTAGATAAAACAGGATACACCATTCACAATAGGCGAGATCACAGCTCACCTCTTCCTGTACAATGAATGATAACACCTCTATATACAGTAGATAACACAGGGGACCCACCATTCACAATAGGTGGTATTACAGCTCACCTCCTCCCCTGTACAATGACTGATAACACCTCTATATACAGTAGATAACACAGGATCCACCATTCACAATAGGTGATATCACAGCTCACCTCCTCCTCCTCCTGTACAATGACTATTAACACCTCTATATACAGTAGATGACACAGAGGACCCACCATTCACAATAGGTGATGTCACAGCTCACCTCCTCCTCCTCCTGTACAATGACTGATAACACCTCTATATACAGTAGGTAACACAGGAGACCCACCATTCACAATAGGCGATATCACAGATCACCTCCTCCTCCTGTACAATGAACGATAATACCTCTATATACAGTAGATTACACAGGATCCACCATTCACAATAGGTGATATCACAACTCACCTCCGGCTCCTGTACAATGAACGATAACACCTCTATATACAGTAGATTACACAGGATCCACCATTCACAATAAGTGAGATCACAGCTCACCTCCCCCTCCTGTACAATGAATGATAACAACTCTATATACAGTAGATTACACAGGATCCACCATTCACAATAAGTGAGATCACAGCTCATCTCCTCCTCCTCCTGTACAATGACTGATAACACCTCTATATATAGTAGATAACACAGGATCCACCATTCACAATAGGTGACATCACAGATCACCTCCTCCTCCTGTACAATGACTGATAACACCTCTATATACAGTAGATAACACAGGATCCACCTTTCACAATAGGTGATATCACAGCTCACCTACGCCGCCTGTACAATGAACGATAACACCTCTATATACAGTAGATTACACAGGATCCACCATTCACAATAGGTGACATCACAGCTCACCTCCTCCTCCTCCTCTACAAGGACTGATAACACCTCTATATACAGTAGATTACACAGGATCCACCATTCACAATAGGTGATATCACAGCTCACCTCCTCCTCCTGTACAATGACTGATAACACCTCTATATACAGTAGATAAAACAGGATACACCATTCACAATAGGCGAGATCACAGCTCACCTCTTCCTGTACAATGAATGATAACACCTCTATATACAGTAGATAACACAGGGGACCCACCATTCACAATAGGTGGTATTACAGCTCACCTCCTCCCCTGTACAATGACTGATAACACCTCTATATACAGTAGATAACACAGGATCCACCATTCACAATAGGTGATATCACAGCTCACCTCCTCCTCCTCCTGTACAATGACTATTAACACCTCTATATACAGTAGATGACACAGAGGACCCACCATTCACAATAGGTGATGTCACAGCTCACCTCCTCCTCCTCCTGTACAATGACTGATAACACCTCTATATACAGTAGGTAACACAGGAGACCCACCATTCACAATAGGCGATATCACAGATCACCTCCTCCTCCTGTACAATGAACGATAATACCTCTATATACAGTAGATTACACAGGATCCACCATTCACAATAGGTGATATCACAACTCACCTCCGGCTCCTGTACAATGAACGATAACACCTCTATATACAGTAGATTACACAGGATCCACCATTCACAATAAGTGAGATCACAGCTCACCTCCCCCTCCTGTACAATGAATGATAACAACTCTATATACAGTAGATTACACAGGATCCACCATTCACAATAAGTGAGATCACAGCTCATCTCCTCCTCCTCCTGTACAATGACTGATAACACCTCTATATATAGTAGATAACACAGGATCCACCATTCACAATAGGTGACATCACAGCTCACCTCCTCCTCCTGTACAATGACTGATAACACCTCTATATACAGTAGATAACACAGGATCCACCTTTCACAATAGGTGATATCACAGCTCACCTACGCCGCCTGTACAATGAACGATAACACCTCTATATACAGTAGATTACACAGGATCCACCATTCACAATAGGTGACATCACAGCTCACCTCCTCCTCCTCCTCTACAAGGACTGATAACACCTCTATATACAGTAGATTACACAGGATCCACCATTCACAATAGGTGATATCACAGCTCACCTCCTCCTCCTGTACAATGAATGATAACACCTCTATATACAGTAGATAACACAGGATCCACCATTCACAATAGGTGATGTCACAGTTCACCTCCTCCTCCTGTACAATGAATGATAACACCTCTATATACATTAGATTACACAGGATCCACCATTCACAATCGGTAAGATCACAGCTCACCCCCTCCTCCTCCTGTACAATGACTGATAACACCTCTACATACAGTAGATAACACAGGGGACCCAACAATCACAATAGGTGGTATTACAGCTCACCTCCTCCTCCTCCTGCACAATGACTGATAACACCTCTATATACAGTAGATAACACAGGATCCACCATTCACAATAGGTGATATCACAGCTCACCTCCTCCTCCTCCTGTACAATGACTGATAACACCTCTATGTACAGTAGATAACACAGGATCCACTATTCACAATAGGTGAGATCACAGCTCACCTCCTCCTCCTTTACAATGACTGATATCACCTCTTTATACAGTAGATAACACAGGATCCACCTTTCACAATAGGTGATATCACAGCTCACCTCCTTCAACTCCTGTACAATGACTGATATCACCTCTATATACAGTAGATGACACAGGGAACACACCATTCACAATAGGTGATGTCACAGCTCACCTCTCCAACTGTACAATTACTGATAACACCTCTATATACAGTAGATAACACAGGATCCACAATCCACAAAAGGTGATATCACAGCACACCTCCTCATGCTCTACAATGACTGATAACACCTCTATATACAGTAGATGACACAGGGGACCATCCATTCACAATAGGTGATGTCACAGCTCACCTCCTCCTCCTCCTGTACAATGACTGATGAAACCTCTATATACAGTAGATTACACAGGATCCTCCATTCACAATAGGTGAGATCACAGCTCACCTCCTCCTCCTCCTGTACAATGACTGATAACACCTCTTTATACAGTAGATAACAAAGGGGACCCATCATTCACAATAGGTGGTATCACAGCTCACCTCATCCCGCTGTATAATGACTGATAACACCTCTATATACAGTAGGTAACACAGGATCCACCATTCACAATAGGTGATATCACAGCTCACCTCCTCCTCCTGTACAATGACTGATAACACCTTTTTATACAGTAGATAACACAGGATCCTCCATTCACAATAGGTGATATCACAGCTCACCTCCTCCTCCTGTACAAGGACTGATGACACCTCTATATACAGTAGATAACACAGGTTCCACCATTCACAATAGGTGGTATTACAGCTCACCTCCTCCTCCTATACAATGACGGATAACACCTCTATATACAGTACATAACAAAGGGGACCCACCATTCACAATAGGTGGTATTACAGCTCACCTTCTCCCCCTGTATAATAACTGATAACACCTCTATATACAGTAGGTAACACAGGATCCACCATTCACAATAGGCGAGATCACAGCTCACCTCTTCCTGTACAATGAATGATAACACCTCTATATACAGTAGATAACACAGGATCCACCATTCACAAAAGGAAATATCACAGCTCACCTCCTCCTCCTGTACAATGACTGATAACACCTCTATATACAGTAGATAACACAGGATCCACCATTCACAATAGGTGATATCACAGCTCACCTCCTCATGCTGTACAATGACTGATAACACCTCTATATATAGCAGATGACACAGGGGACCCACCATTCACAATAGGTGATGTCACAGCTCTCCTCCTCCTCCTCCTCCTGTACAATGACTGATAACACCTCTATATATAGTAGATAACACAGGACCCACCATTCACAATAGGTGATATCACAGCTCACCTCCTCATGCTGTACAATGACTGATACCACCTCTATATATAGCAGATGACACAGGGGACCCACCATTCACAATAGGTGATGTCACAGCTCTCCTCCTCCTCCTCCTCCTGTACAATGACTGATAACACCTCTATATACAGTAGATAACACAGGATCCACCATTAACAATAGGTGAGATCACAGCTCACCTCCTCCTCCTGTACAATGACTGATAACACCTCTATATACAGTAGGTAACACAGGATCCACCATTCACAATAGGTGAGATCACAGCTCACCTCCTCCTCCTCCTGTACAATGACTGATAACCTCTATATACAGTAGGTAACACAGGATCCACCATTCACAATAGGTGATATCACAGCTCACCTACTCCTCCTCCTGTACAATGACTGATAACACCTCTATATACAGTAGATAACACAGGATCCACCATTCACAATAGGTGGTATTACAGCTCACCTCCTCCTCCTCCTGTTCAATGACTGGTAACACCTCTATATACAGTAGATAACACAGGGTCCACCATTCACAATAGGTGAGATCACAGCTCACCTCTTCCTGTACAATGAATGATAACACCTCTATATACAGTAGATAACACAGGATCCACCATTCACAATAGGTGGTATTACAGCTCACCTCCTCCTCCTCCTGTTCAATGACTGGTAACACCTCTATATACAGTAGATAACACAGGATCCTCTATTCACAATAGGTGAGATCACAGCTCACCTCCTTCTCCTCCTCCTGTACAATGACTGAAAACACCCCTATGTACAGTAGATGACACAGGGGACCAACCATTCACAATAGGTGATATCACAGCTCACCTCCTCCTCCTGTATAATGACTGATAACACCTCTATATACAGTAGATAACACAGGATCCACCATTCACAATAGGTGATATCACAGCTCACCTCCTCATGCTGTACAATGACTGATAACACCTCTATATACAGTAGATAACACAGGATCCACCATTCACAATAGGTGAGATCACAGCTCACCTCCTCCTCCTCCTGTACAATGAATGATAACACCTCTATATACAGTAGATGACACAGGGGATCCACCATTCACAATAGGTGAGATCACAGCTCACCTCCTCCTCCTCCTGTACAATGACTGATGACACCTCTATATACAGTAGATAACACAGGATCCTCTATTCACAATAGGTGAGATCACAGCTCACCTCCTTCTCCTCCTGTACAATGACTGATAACACCTCTATATACAGTAGGTAACACGGGATCCACCATTCACAATAGGTGATATCACAGCTCACCTCCTCCTCCTGTACAATGAATGATAACACCTCTATATACAGTAGATAACACAGGATCCACCATTCACAATAGGTGAGATCACAGCTCACCTCCTCCTGTACAATGACTGATAACACCTCTATATACAGTAGATAACACAGGATCCACCATTCACAATAGGTGATATCACAGCTCACCTCCTCCTCCTGTACAATGAATGATAACACCTCTATATACAGTAGATAACACAGGATCCACCATTCACAATAGGTGAGATCACAGCTCACCTCCTCCTGTACAATGACTGATAACACCTCTATATACAGTAGATAACACAGGATCCACCATTCACAATAGGTGATATCACAGCTCACCTCCTCCTCCTGTACAATGACTGATAACACCTCTATATACAGTAGATAACACAGGATCCACCATTCACAATAGGTGAGATCACAGCTCACCTCCTCTTCCTGTATAATGCGGATTGCACATTTTCTGTTCAATAAACCTCATTTCAAGGCAGAAACATTACTGTGTCCAACAGTTATTACATAGATCAAACTGAAATAGCTGCTGCAAAAACACCAATTTTAAGAAAGCATTAAGCTTAAGATTAATAGGGGTGCCCAAACTTTTTCATATAACTGTATATATAATTATATACACAGTGGGGGAAATAATTATTTGATCCCCTGCTGTCTTTCTTAGTTTGCCCACTGACAAAGACATGAACAGTCTATAATTTTAAGGGTAGGTTAATTTTAACATTGAGAGATAGAATATCCCAAAAAAAAATGAAGAAAATCACATTGTATAAATTAGATGATTTTTCTGCATTTTGCAGTGAGAAATAAGTATTTGATCCCTCTGGAAAACAACACTTAATACTTGGTGGTAAAACACATGTTGGCAGCACAGCAGTCAGACGTTGTTTGTAGCTGATGATGAGGGTTGTGCACATGTCGGGAGGAATTTTGCTCCACTCCTCTTTGCAGATCATCTCTAAATCATTAAGATTTTAAGGCTGTCGCTTGGTAAATCGGAGCTTTAACTCCCTCCATAAGTTTTCTATGGGATTAAGGCCTGGAGACTGGCTAGGCCACTCCATGACCTTACTGTAGTTCTTTATGATCCACTCCTTTGTTGCCTTGGCTGTATGTTTTGGGTCATTGCCTTGCTGGAAAGACCTAGCCACGACCCATCTTCAATGCTCTTACTGAGGGAAGGAGGTTGTTGGCCAAAATCTCGCGATACATGACGCCATCCATCTTCCCTTCAATACGGTGCAGTCGTCATGTCCCCTTTGCAGAAAAGCACCCCCAAAGTATGTTTCCCCCACCATGCTTCACGGTTGGAACAATGTTCTTAGGGTTGTACTTCCTTCTTCTTCCTCCAAACACGGCCAATTGAGTTAATGCTAAAGAGCTCAATTTTTGTCTCATCTGACCACAGCACCTTCTCCCAATAACTCACAGAATCATCCAGGTATTCATTGCCAAACTTCAGATGGGCCTGCACATGTGCCTTCTTGAGCAGGGGGACCTCGCGGGCACTGCAGGATTTTTAACCTTTAAAGCGGAATGTGTTACCAATGGTTTGCTTGGTGACTGTGGTCCCAGCTGCCTGGAGATCATTAGCAAGTTCCCCCCGTGTAGTTTTAGACTGATCTCTCACCTTCCTCATGATCAAGGATACCCCACGAGGTGAGATTTTGCATGGTGCCCCAGATCAATGTCTATTGACAGTCATTTTGTATTTCTTTCATTTTCTTACAATTGCACCAACAGTTGTCTCCTTCTCACCCAGAGTCTTACTTATGGTTTTGTAGCCCATTCCAGCTTTGTGCAGGTCTATGATCTGGTCCCCGACATCCTTAGAAAGCTCTTTGGTCTTGCCCATGTGGTAGAGGTTAGAGTCTGACTGATTAATGGAGTCTGTGGACAAGAGTCTTTTATACAGGTGACTATGTAAGACAGCTGTCTTTACTGCAGGTAACGAGTTGATTAGGAGCGTCTAACTGGTCTGTAGCAGCCAGAACTCATAATGGTTTGTAGGGGATGAAATACTTATTTCTCACTGCAAAATGCAAAAAAAATTATCTAATTTATACAATGTGATTTTCTTGATTTTTTTGGGCAGGGATATTCTATCTCTCAATGTTAAAATTACCCTTAAAATTATAGACTGTTCATGTCTTTGTCAGTGGGCAAACTTAGAAAAACCCGCAAGGGATCAAATATTTATTTCCCCCAGTGTGTGTGTGTGTGTGTGTGTGTGTGTGTGTGTGTGTGTGTGTGTGTGGGCAGGTGTTTGTGTGTGTGGGCAGGTGTGTATGTGTGTGGGCAGGTGTGTGTATGTGTGTGTGTGTGTGTGGGCAGGTGTGTGTGGGCAGGTGTGTATGTGTGTGTGTGTGTGGGCAGGTGTGTGTGTGTGTGGGCAGGTGTGTATGTGTGTGTGTGTGTGGGCAGGTGTATGTGTGTGTGGGCAGGTGTGTATGTGTGTGTGTGTGTGGGCAGGTGTATGTGTGTGTGGGGGGGGCAGGTGTGTGTGTGTGTCTGTGTGGGCAGATGTGTGTATGTGTGTGTGTGTGGGCAGGTGTGTGTGTGTGGGCAGGTGTGTTTGTGTGTGGGCAGGTGTGTTTGTGTGTGTGTGTGTGGGCAGGTGTGTATGTGTGTGGGCAGGTGTATGTGTGTGTGGGGGGGGCAGGTGTGTGTGTGTGTCTGTGTGGGCAGATGTGTGTGTGTGTCTGTGTGGGCAGGTGTGTATCTGTGTCTGTGTGGGCAGCTGTGTGTGTGTGTGTGTGTGTGTGTATATGTGTGTGTGTCTGTGTGGGCAGGTGTGTGTGTGTATATGTGTGTGTGTCTGTGTGGGCAGGTGTGTGTGTGTATATGTGTGTGTGTGTGTGTGTGTGTGTGGGCAGGTTAGAAATTCTTGCCCTGTTGAACACTACACCTGACTTGAGGCCACCACCTCTTGGTTGTCCAATGTTCTTGCTTCTCTAGGGCTCTTCTCAGATATTCATTATACCAGCTCCCCAGAATACCAAAGTTATGGTGGGTGACCGCGAGCCCTGGTGGTGGTCATAACTGCGGCCACCCAGGGGCAATACTTCATAACAACAATCCCCTGAGGTGGTGTAGGATGTAAGGACCTATTCACACTACATTCAGCGCTGCATTCAGGTCTTTACACAAGGCTTACAACTGAATCCCTGAAATTCAGGATTGTGCTGTCTGAAATGAGACATCTGAAAGCAGAGAAAATGGAGCCTAAAGATTCAGACTTTAGCCTCGGTTTGCCTTTGTTCAAATCAATGGCTATGTCAAGGCACATCTGAATGCCATTTTTCAGGGATTTAGATAGAAGCCTGGAAAGAGGAGATGAATGCATTGCAAAATTCAGTGTGAATAGGCCCTTATATCTGGAGTCTTGATATTGATGCCACAAGCATTTTACTTGTTTTTAACTTAAAAAAAAATACACACACACAAATTATACACACACACACACACTATACATACACACACACTATACATACACACACACTACACATACACACACATTATACACACACACACACTATACATACACACACACTACACATTATACACACACACACACTATACATACATACACACAAATGTGTGTGTGGGCAGGTGTGTGTGTGTGGGCAGGTGTGTGTGTGTGGGCAGGTGTGTGTGTGTGTGGGCAGGTGTGTGTGTGTGATGTCTGTCTGTTTGTGTGTGTGTTTGTGTGGGCAGATGTCATTGTGTGATGTCTGTTTGTATGTATTTTTGTGTTTCAAATGTGTTTATGCGTGTCTGTATATGTTTGTGTGTGTGTATGACTGCATGCGGCCTACTGCTGAGTATAGTTGGCGCCGTGCGGCCTCCTGATGTCTCTGGGGGGGCTCCGTGCGGCCTCCTGCTGTGTATAGATGGCTACGTGCGGCTCCCCGCTGTGTATAGATGGCTACGTGCGCCCCCCCGCTGTTTATAGACGGCGCCGTGCGGCCCCCCGCTGTGTATAGATGGCTACGTGCGCCCCCCGCTGTGTATAGATAGCTATGTGCGGCCCCCCGCTGAGTATAGATGTCGCCGTGCGGCCTCCTGCTGTGTATAGATGGCTACGTGCGCCCCCCGCTGTGTATAGATAGCTATGTGCGGCCCCCCGCTGAGTATAGATGTCGCCGTGCGGCCTCCTGCTGTGTATAGATGGCTACGTGCGGTCTCCCGCTGAGTATAGATGGCGCTGTGCGGCCTCCTGCTGTCTCTGGGGGGAGCGCCGTGAGGCATCTATACTCAGCAGGAGGCCGCACGTAGCCAGCTATACACGTATACTCAGCAGGAGGCCGCACGTAGCCATCTATACGGTGCCATCTATACACAGCGGGAGGCCGCACGGCGCCATCTATACACAGTGGGAGGTCGCACGGCGCCATCTATACACAGCGGGAGGCCGCACGGAGCCATCTATACACAGCGGGAGTCACAGTGTTTTGCAAGAGCAGTCAATAAATTCTGCTTGACTAATTCTGAGCACCATAAAGTCTGGTTCGCTTCTAACCTGCTGTCTTCATTTTCAGCTTGCTGAATTCTAACTCATTTACTGTCATTCGAGACGATGCCTTTGCTGGTCTCTTTCACCTTGAATACCTGTAAGTGCTCCACTTAATGTCATATTTTTGATTCTGTTCTTCTTCATCTTTTGGCATGTGCAATTGTATGAGCAAGTATTCATATGAATTTATGACCTACTTAAATCTTGGAGGACCTTAAATTTTATTCAATCAAGTTTTTTTCCAGTTTAAAACTATGGGACATATATGTGCCTTGGTCCTCAAAGGGTTTTTAAAGGGGCTGCAAACATGAATACGAAAAAAATAATTCAATTAGTGCTTTTTGTGTTCATTTAATTTTTATTTGAAGTCCATTTTTTTTATATACCTTGAAATTAAGCTCTACCCCATGGAATGAAGCCCTACCTACATAACATCTGAGAGCTACATGGATCCCGCTTGTGAGGTGCCTGTCCGTCACTACTATTCAGTTTTAGGGTCCACTCACTAAGCCATATATTCTCTCATGCAAGAGAATAGGGCCAATTATGCTAATGACACTGGGCTCAAACTCTGTCAGAGCTTCAACTGAGTGTGATCCGATTCTCTCGCAGCACAGATATGGAGAAGATGGAGAACTTAATTTCTCCATCTTCTCCATAGTCTCTGTGAGTGTTCATCGGACTGCACTTGGATGACATCCGAGTGCAGTCCAATGTTTTACGTGCACCCATAGACTTGTATGGGTGCACATGGTCCGAATATCGAATGAGATTATTTTCTCATGCCAATAATCGCACTGTCCCATAGTATAACATAGAGCCGAGTCCTATCCGATAAAACATCACATAGCATTCGGCCGTGTTATACGACAGTGTGAGCGAGCCCTTAGAGTCAAGGAATATTTACATGTAGATGATGATATTACTCTCCAAGTGTATATTTTTTTAGGCGAGTTCATAGTAAATGCTTTGCATTTTTGACATGTGATCAACTAAAGAACAAGAAAGATTTAGGACCTCGCCTATACAGAAACGGAAAATAGTTTGGAGGACTTGCATGTCCTTTTTTATTTATTATGAGAAAATCATAAAAGATCCCGTTTTTTAACCATGCTGTGACTTTCTGCTGAGGGAGAGGGAGAGAGCTGCCCTATTCAGAGTCTGTAATAAGACCTGCTGACAAAAGTGTTGAAGATACAGTCTAATGTGAATTAACAATGAAAAAAAGTTAATTTAACAAATGGCTTGTATTTTTTTTAATACAAACTTTTTTGTCTTTACAGCTCCTTTAAAGGGAATCTGTCATCAGGTTTTTGCCACCTAATCTGAGAGCAGCATAATGTAGGGTTAGAGGCACTGATTCCAGTAATGTGTCACTTACTGGGCTGCTTAGTGTTGTTTTGATAAAATCATTGATTTGTCAGAAGGTAATTATCACTAGATGACTAGTAAGTTCTGTAGGACCCCACCCCCATCACTGATCAGTAGATTTCTGTGTACAATGAGCATGGGCAGAAAGCTGCCAATCAGTGGTGTGGGTGGGGCTATACAGAGCGCAGCATTCAGAGAGCTGCTAGATCTGCAGCAGATAAAAGAAAACGGTGATTTTCTCAAAATGACAACAAGCAGCTGAAAAAGTGACACATCGCTGGAATCAGGGTATCTGCCCCAATATTGTGCTGCTCTCAGATAAGGCAGCACAATTAATATTATGCCAAATTAATTTCCCGTGAACTATCACATGATCTATCACAGGGGATCATGTGACATGTCACGTGATAAATCAGGTGTGTGGAGGGGGCCCGCGCCTTCTAAACTGCCCGGGGCCCTTGCTACTCTTAATCCACCCCTGCCTATATCCCCGGAGCGGCCTGGCTGCCCCTGTATGCCGGCGAGTCGCATACCTTGGGCGACTTTAAAGAAAGGCTGTATAGACTGTTCAAAGTTTATCCCCTGACAGAAGAACAGAAGGTAAGCATACTGATAGGGCAGTTAACTGGTGCGGCCCAGCGGGAGGTAAAGTCTTGGACAGCTGAGGAGAAAAGGACTGTAAGGGGGGTTCTGACCCGTCTACGGGACACCTTTGATACCCGTACCTCAGCAGAAATCAAAATGCGGTTCTATGGATGTAAGCAGCGAGCTCAAGATAGCATCCGAGATTATGCCCTAAATTTACAGGAAGCCTTGGGGGCAATTAAGCAAGCTGACCCTGGCAGCGTGCAGGATACAGATAAACTATTGGCTGACCAGTTCATAGAAGGTCTGCTGTCCAGCGCCCACAGAACCCAGCTGCGCCTCATGGCCCTACAGAACCCCGATTTGACTTTTGCACAGTTCAAAGATAGGGCCATCCGGGTGCTCCGAGAACCTGCACCGGGTGGCGCTGTAGCTTCCCGGCGCCCTGCCATCCCTTACCACCAGGGGGCGGCGCCCTATCCCGCAGACCTTGTGGGGGCTGATGCGCAGGCCCTAAATCCATCCCCGCCTGCAAACCTGCACCATCAGGTCCAAGAACTAACAAAGAGTGTTGCTGCATTGACCAGGACCATACAGTCATTACAAATGGACCCGTCAGGACCAATCAAGCTGGCTTCCAGTCCGGAGGATGTCCCGTGGCGTCGACGGAGGAGGATCCCGTCGTTCAGAGGGAGGCCCGCCGATCATTACACTGAGGATGGACAGCCGATTTGCCGCTGTTGCAGCTAGCCGGGACACGTAGCCAGGTACTGTACTTTAAATGGGTCCGACCTGGGGCAAACGGCCAACCCCCAGGCATAAGGTCATCAGGCCCATCTAATTGGCGTGATAAGTACGTAGGGGGACGCCCGGTTTTACCCGTAGTGCTGGACGGTATCCCCATAAGTGCACTGCTGGACACCGGGTCCCAAGTGACTACCATCCCCTATGTACTTTTCAAGCAGTACTGGAGTGACACTGATATAACTCGTTATCCAGACGATGACTTGAGCATCATCGCCAGCAATGGTCAACCCGTGCCGCAGGTGGGGTTCAGAGAGATGACCATTAAGATTGGTAAACTTGAACTGCCGGCACAGGGAGTGATCATTGTGGACATTGACCGTCGAGAAAGTCACCCTAAAATAACCTTGGGTACTAATGTGATTGAAAATTGTCTTTCAGAAGTAATTGTAATTTTGCAGCAGGTGGCGATGAATGCAAGCTCCAGCCAACAGAGGGTCCTCCAGAAGGAGATAAGAGCCCTGATGAGATGGCAACAGGTAGAACTGTCTGGTGGTGAGATCGGTAGCGTGAGGATGAGCGACCCGTTCCCCATTGCCATGCCCCCCAAAAGTGAAATGATCTGGTGTCGGACTGCAATCGGGTTAAGAGGGAGAGACTACCAAGCCATGGTAGAACCCGTGTACTCAGACAGCAGGCCCACCATTTTGACAGCCCGGGGGGTGGTCGATGTCCGCCATGGAAGGGTGCCCGTCCGGATCTTAAACTTTGGGGAAAGGGAAGTACACTTGCCCCGGTACGCTACACTAGCCAAATTGTATACTGTTGAACACAATGCTGTCAGGGCCATGGAACCCTTGCCTCCATCTCCCCAGGCGGAGGGTAATGGTTCCCAGAAACCCAAGGAGGACTGGTGCCAGAAACTCCACGTGGGTGCTGACTCCACTCCCTTGCACCAAAAACTTGGAGTCTATCGGGTGGTTCAAGAGTACGAGAGAATCTTTAGTAAGCACCCGCTAGACTTCGGCAGAGTGAAAGGGGTAGAACACCACATCCCCACGGGGAGCCACCCACCAATAAAAGAAAGATACAGACCTGTACCACCCCGCACGCTATCAGAACGCAAAGGGCATGCTGAGAGAAATTAAGGAAGCCGGGGTCATTAGAGACAGTTGTAGCCCCTGGGCAGCCCCCTTGGTTCTGGTAAAAAAGAAAGACTGTACTATGAGAATGTGCGTGGACTATAGAGAAGTCAATCGTATCACCCATAAAGACGCATACCCGTTGCCTAGAATAGAGGAGTCTTTGGTCGCACTAAAATCAGCTAATTTCTTCTCTACTTTGGACCTTACTAGTGGGTACTGGCAGGTTCCTGTGGCAGAGGCTGATAAGGAGAAGACCGCCTTCACCACCCTGATGGGATTAAGTAAATTCAACTATATGCCGTTCGGGCTCTGCAACGCACCCGGGACCTTCCAGAGGCTGATGGAATGCTGTCTAGGGCACCGAAACTTTGAGACGGTCCTACTTTACCTGGACGACGTGATTGTCTATTCGAAGACTTACGAGGACCATCTAAAGCACCTGGCCGAGGTGTTCGAGGCCCTGGCAGGCTTTGGCATGAAAGTGAAACCCTCCAAGTGCCATCTGTTAAAGCCGAAGGTACAGTACCTGGGACACGTGGTGAGTGCAGAAGGAGTAGCCCCCGACCCTGACAAAATCATGGCAATAAAGAACAGGCCAAGCCCCTCTAACATAAAAGAAGTGAGGCAGTTCGTCGGGTTGGTAGGCTACTACCGAAGGTTCATCCCCAGGTTCACCAAGATGGCAGCCCCTATGCAGGACCTCCTTATAGGACAATCTAAGACCAGAAGCCAAAAGCCACCCTTCAAGTGGGACAAGCCGGAAGAGGAGTCCTTCCGCCAGCTGAAGATGGCCCTCACGGGGGATGAGATCCTGGCATACCCTGATTATGGCCAGCCTTTTATCCTCCACACAGACGCCAGTAATGTGGGGCTGGGAGCCGTACTGTCACCGAACCAACAGGACAGAGAAAGGGTGATCGCGTACGACAGCCGAGAGAAACCCGGAGAATTACAGCTCCTTTAAGCTGGAGTCCTTGGCAGTGGTGTGGGCCGTAACAGAACGTTTCAAGCATTACCTGGCCTCTGTGAAGTTCACTGTGTACACGGACAACAATCCGTAGACACATCTGGACAATGCGAGACTTGGTGCCCTAGAGCAGCGGTGGATGGCCCGGCTAGCAAACTATGACTTCACCATCAAGTACCGGGCAGGCCGAGCCAATGCCAATGCAGATGCCCTATCGAGAATGCCCCACTTGCCCGATGAGGGAGAAGATCCAGATGAGTTGGAGGAAATAGAGCTCCCTGCATTCCACCGGTACGGAAGGAAGGAAGGTATCAGCCAGAAGACGCCCTTGATGCCCATCGTCACCAGGCAGCCTCTTGAGCTGGTAGCTCTGGACCATGTGAAACTGGCTCCAAGCCGGTCGGGCTACGTCTATGCCCTGACAATAGTGGACCACTATTCCCGGTTCCTGGTGGTGGTTCCTGTTAAAGACTTGACAGCCCAAACAGCGGCCAGAGCCTTCCAACAACACTTCTGCCATCCACACGGGTATCCGGAACAGGTCTTGACAGGTCAAGGTCCAGCGTTTGAGGCTGAAATCTTCCAGGAGTTCTGCAACCTCTACGGCTGTAAGAAGATTCGGACAACATCTTACCACCCACAAACCAACGGGCTATGTGAGAAAATGAATAATATCGTCATTGATCTCCTCAAAACGTTGCCCCTGGAAGAACGCAGCCTGTGGCCGGAGAAGCTGCCAGACCTGATAGACTTATACAACCATATCCCGGTGAATGCTACAAATTGCACCCCGGCTTACCTGATGAGGGCAAGACCAGGTAAGCTGCCGATAGACCTGGAGATGGGAGTCCTCCCCACCTCCCCAGACGCGGACTGGGATACGGAACGGCGGCTACAGTACAAGAAGGTACAGGAGAATGTGGAGAGGAGTCTGGCTCAAGCGAGAGAAAAGCAAGAGAGGCTCTTCAACCAACACGCCCCTGCTGGTCCCCTGGAACCTGGTGAGCAGGTCCTGAAGCGGAAGAGAAGGCTTCACAAGCTAGATGACCAGTTGGAGAGCGACCCGTACACAGTACTGCAGTCCAACCACAACAACCCGAAGGTATGTGTAATTGCCAAGGATGGAGGAGAAACCACTAGCACCGTCTCCAGAGACCACCTAAAAAGGTGCCCCAAGCAACTACAGAGTGCAGGAGAAGATCAAGATGACCTTGAACCCGCAGAAGACAAGAAAGAAATGATCAGCACAGTTCTTGGAGAGTTCCCCCGGTCCTGGACTCGGATAAATGATGCAATAGTGGTACCCGTCCTACACTTCCTTCAACCAACCCAGCAGGAACCTACAGGAGAGCAGGAGGAATCAGAAGACCAAGCAGCCCTAGAGGCAGAAGAACCCATGCCAGCAGCCCAGGAGAGTCAACCCTCTGCTGACAGTGAGCCTGCCATACCTGCGGTAAGCCAAAGGACCCGCAGATAGCTGCCTGCACTGCCTGTAAACCCAGCTAGTAGCTGTACCCTGAATGCTAGTGGGGAAAGTCAGGTTAGACCACCACCAGACAGTGGGTTACGCAGGTCAACCCGGAGCACTAGGGGGCAAATACCAGCTCGCTGGAAGATCTAAATGCTGTATATTGTAAATGTTTTATGTTTGTTGCCTGGTTGCTAATTATGTTTTTCCAGTCTTTCTAGTTCATGGACTAACAGGTTATGGACGCTGAATAACCGGAACTGTCTTGTAGAAAGTTGCACTTGGTGCCCTCTTTCGAAGATGGCCACGGAAGAAAAATCTGTCCGGTGTGGCCTCCTTGTGGCCCAAAGTAGAGAGCTCAGCCTTGTCGCCACGCCCAAGGCGAGGAACTTGGGGTTTATGGAAACAGGTCCCCACACCGTGGAAAACTTCACACCTTGTTGGGTGACATGGACACCCGTCACGGAAGCGCCGTGACCTCAAGGACAAAATATAGTTGTATATATGTTATGTTGTCATTTATACCCTGCATTTGTGTTTCCTGTTTAGTCCGGAGTAATAAATTTTACTAGGGGAGAATGTGTCACCCCAGGCCTGGATGCCACAAACAATAATCTGTGTCTGAGAGCAGGAGGGAGGTCCCCTGGTTAGGGACAATTAGCATACAGCACCTCCTGTCCCAGGCCAGCAGGGGGAGCTGGCTGCCCCTATAAAAGCTGGAACTGGGGGCAGGGTTAGAGAGAACTGGAAGACCTAGCTCAGGAGTGAGACTAGTCCCAGAGAAGGAGGGACAGTTCAGCTGTAGCTGAGGAGTCCGTGAGGCAGAGGAGAAACTGCAAGCCAGGGACAGAGGTGACGAGAGCCGGTCCTGGAAGAGAACCAATCTACCGGGCATTGGGGTCCGGGGCTGTCAGGGTTACAAGCCCAGCAGCAGAGAACCAACCTGCGAGGGATTTCAGGTCCCTTGGCCTAAGAAGCCTGGAGGCTCCGCCACACAGAGGGACCAGTACAGCGAGGAGCAAGCAACAGGTACCCAAGGCCCTAGTCGCATGCCATACAGGCGAGAAGTACACGGCCAGCTCAGAGACGTGGGCTATTACACCACGAAAAGGGGGATAGTCAGAAAGAGCATAGAGAGAACCGTAGGCCTACACACTCACCCTGACCAGTGGGGCTCGCCCGAATGCTCTCAGACACCCAGGCCCATTCCTAACCGGTACTGTTGGGTCATTAATAATATCTACAATAAAGACCCTGAACTGTTTGAAGCGGACTCTGAACTCTTACTATTGCGGCCTGCACTATCACCCCCAACATCCACCTACACTGCCCTGAGGCTACACTCTTCCCGTGGGGAGTTATCCTACACCTGTGCTGCACACCAACACCAGCCTCAGCAGTCTGCCTCGCAGCGGCGGTTATCCCTGACCGCAATCCACGGGTGGCGTAGTCGGACATTCAAAACACTGATAAATAGACTGCCACCATTTGGTCTGACCACCCTGAGCCACGGGATCGGGTTGCCACTACTACCCCCATCAGCACCGTACACTAGAAGGCCCGGTTCCGTGTACCCCACGGCCCAGGGGGCGAGTCATGTGCATCAAATTATACATACACATATGGGGCAGTGGGGCTTCATACTATATACAGGTGCTTCTCACAAAATTAGAATATCATCAAAAGTTAGTTTATTTCAGTTCTTCAATGCAAAAAGTGAAACTCCTATATTATATAGAGTCATTACACACAGAGTGATCTATTATATAGAGTCATTACACAGAGGGATCTATTATATAGAGTCATTACACACAGAGTGATCTATTATATAGAGTCATTACACAGAGGGATCTATTATATAGAGTCATTACACACAGAGGGATCTATTATATAGAGTCATTACACACAGAGGGATCTATTATATAGACTCATTACACACAGAGGGATCTATTATATAGAGTCATTACACACAGAGGGATCTATTATATAGAGTCATTACACACAGAGGGATCTATTATATAGAGTCATTACACACAGAGGGATCTATTATATAGAGTCATTACACACAGAGGGATCTATTATATAGAGTCATTACACACAGAGGGATCTATTATATAGAGTCATTACACACAGAGGGATCTATTATATAGAGTCATTACACACAGAGGGATCTATTTTAAGTGTTTATTTCTGTTAATGTTGATGATTATAGCTTACAGCCAATGAAAACACAAACGTCATTATCTCAGTAAATTAGAATACTTCATAACAACAGCTTGAAAAATGTTTTTAAAATCAGAAAAGTTGGCCTACTGAAATGTATGTTTAGTAAATGCCCTCAATACTTGTTCGGGCTCCTCGTGCATCAATTACTGCATCAATGCGGCAATGTGGCATGGAGGGATCAGCCTGTGGCACTGCTGAGGTGTTATGGAAACCCAGGTGGCTTTGATAGCAGCCTTCAGCTCATCTGTATTGTGGGGTCTGGGGTCTCATCTTCCTCTTGACAATACCCCATAGATTCTCTATAATAGATTCTCTATGGGGTTAAGGTCAGGCGAGTTTGCTGCCAATCAAGCACAGTGATACTGTTGTGTGTAAACCAGGTATTGGTACTTTTGGCAGTGTGGACAGGGGCCAAGTCCTGCTGGAGAATGACATTTCCATCTCCATAAAGCTTGTGGGCAGAGGGAAGCATGAAGTGCTGTAAAATGTCCTGGTAGACGGCTGCGCTGACTTTGGTCTTGATAAAACACAGTGGACCTCCACCAGCAGATGACATGGCTCCCCAAACCATCACTGATTGTGGAGACTTCACACCAGACCTCCAGCAGCTTGGATTGTGGCCTCTCCACTCTTCCTCCAGACTCTGGGACCTTGATTTCCAAATGAAATGCAAAATTTACTTTTCATCTGAAAACAACACCTTGGGCCACTGAGCATCAGTCCAGGTCTTTTTCTCTTTGGCCCAGGTAAGACGCTTCTGGCGTTGTCTATTGGTCATGAGGGGCTTGACACAAGCAATGCGACACTTGTAGCCCATGTCCTGGATATGTCTGTGTGTGGTGGCTCTTGAAGCAGTGACTCCAGCAGCAGTCCACTCCTTGTGAATCTCCCCCAAATTTTTGAATGGCCTTTTCTTAGCAATCCTTTCAAGGCTGCGGTTATCCCAGTTGCTTGTGCACCTTTTTCTGCCACACTTTTTCCTTCCACGTCCATTAATATGCTCGGATACAGCACTCTGTGAACAGCTGCTTCTTTAGCAATGACCTTTTGTGGCTTACCCTCCTTGAGGAGTGTGTCAATAACTGCCTTTTGGACATCTGTCAAGTCAGCAGTCTTGCCCATGATTGTGGAGCCTACTGAAACTGACTAAGGGACCTTTTTAAATGCTTAGGAAGCCTTTCCAGGTGTTTCTTGTTAATTCTAATTTACTGAGATAATGACTTTTGTGTTTTCATTGGCTGTAAGCCATAATCATCAACATTAGCAGAAATAAACACTTAAAACAGATCACTCTGTTTGTAATGACTCTGTATAATATATGAGTTTCACTTTTTGGATTTAAGAACTGAAATAAATTCACTTTTTGATGATATTCTAATTTTCTGAGAAGCACCTGTATGTAGCAGTGCGGCAATTATACTATATACAGTCAGGAGTATAAGTACTTGATACACTGATAATTTCGAAAGTTTTTCCACCTACAAAGAATGAAGAGGTCTGTTTTGTTCTACTTAACTGCTGCAACTTGGACCTTTAACAGGATTTATATTTCACCTATGAGAAAGCATACTATGTGTATTTGGCAGATTAACTCAGGCATGTTTATGATAAACTGAATACCTGGATTGGAGTCCTATTTGTATACAGAATATTGACTATTAATGCTGGCAGAGTAAGTCTTAGGCTATATTCACACTAGGTGTTTTTTTCTGCAGCAAAACATAATCTCTTGGCAGGAAAGAAGTAGCGTCAAAAACGCAGGTTTTGGTGTGTTTTTTTGCAGTGGCTCTTGGTGCATTTTTGGTGCGTTTTTCAGGATCCCAAAGTTCAGCTTTGCTTCCACCATAGACACATGAGAACAGGTCACCATTGCAAGACATATGTTCATGAAAAAGTACACATTACAAATGTAACAGGGGGCGGGTGGGGGGTGAATTGGTCTGGAATGGTTTATCTAAGACCCTGGCAGTGCATTGAATTTGTAGGACACTATTTACTTTCACATTATGGTTTGCCATTGAGTTGCTCAGGCATTGTTCATTTTCACACCTCCCTGGGCCACACGTGTTGTTCAATCTCACACCTAGCTCAACCAATGTTTACTTTGTAGGCATCACTAATTTAATTAAACTGTAATAATCCAAGCTGCTATCTCAGGTGACCAAGACAAGATGGTTTAAACTTGGGAAAATCACAAGAATAAATGTGTGTCACATACTTGCTTTTTTCACTAAAAACGCAGCAAAATGTTCGCATAAAAAAGCCCGCTAAAAAAACGTCTAGTGTGAATATAGCCTTGTATAACGGTTCGCCAATGAGTTAGGATATATGACCACGATGCAGAAATGCTGCGGATTTTTCCTAAGCGTTTCTGCATCTCCCTGGGTTGTCAAGCGCTTTGCCAAGTGATTTTAGCATCACTTGGAAAAGTGCTTGACAACTTGGTCACACTATATAATTCCATGCAACCGGCATGGATTTATATAGTGTGACCAAGTTACCATGCTGCAAATGCAGCATCAATAATGAAAAAAAAGAATAATAATGGTGAAAAATAAAAAAAAAACATTATACTCATCTTCCGATAGTCCTCGATCTCCTTCTCCGGTGCGTCCGGTGTCTTTGGCGGATCACGGTGCTGTAAAAGGACCTTTCATGACGTCATTTAGTCATGTGACAGGTCACACAACCGCCGATGTCAGCGGTCACGTGACCTGTCACATGACTAAATGGCATCATGGAAGGTCCTTTTACCACCGCGAGCAGCCGAAGAGCCAGCAGCACCGCCGGGAGCAGACAGGGGCCATCAGAAGGTAAGTATATGTTTATTTTTTATTTTAATTCTATTTTAACTACAGGTACTATGGTACCCGGGTCTGGAGGAGAGTCTCTTCATCTCCAGACCCGGGTACCATCCACGCATTGAGTCGCATAATATCCACATGTGTATTTGTAGTCATGCGGATGTTATGCGTTCCAATGCAAGTCAATGGCGGCTAAATCGCAGCGACTCTGCAAAATTAAAGGACGTGCTGCGGATTTTTCCGCAATTGTAATCCGCAGCGGAAATCTCCGCGGCATGTGCACAGCACATGCGGATTATCATTGGGAACCATTGCAGACCTATCACCAAGCGTTTTTTAAGTGTTTCCGCAGCGAAAGTTACGCTGCAGAAACGCCTAAAAAACGCATAGTGGGCACACAGCCTTAAAAGTTCTATGGTGAAGAAAAACACGTGAGATAATAAATGCGAAATATACAATATTTCCCATAATATGACTGAGGATATCTTTAGGGTGTATTCACTGTTTTTTCTTCTGCAGCAATAAATGCTGTGTTTTACAGCACCATCTTAGTGAATGACATTTCTGAAATCTCATTCACATGCTGTTTTTTTTGCATTTTTTTAAAATCTGCAGCTTGTCAAGTCTTTCAGAGGTTTTGCAGCATTTTTCACCCATTCAAATGAATGGAAAAAAAAACACAAGTAAAAACACCTGAATTTTAAGCAGCGTTTTTCCTGCCTCCTTTGATTTTTGAGGTAGAAAAAAAATGCTGCCAAAATCCAACTTGTGAACACACCTTTATCCTGGTTGTGTTCTAATTGGATATAAAATAGAACGGCCATGATAACATGGGTAGTTAATTGTATGGTGTTTTCACTTTAAATATTACCAGGCCGCATTCTATTTGCGCAGAGCTGCTCCGTGAAGATTCTATCACAAGATTCCGTGATGACATCACAGGTGATGGTGACATCACTGCTCACAGTCGCTATATATGCAATGCACATAGGCTCACCCGTGCCTTTCTTGGCTCTATAGTGACTGATAGCACTTGCAGTTTTTCACTATGGCTGGAATTGTTTTGGACATTCCTCAGGTAAAAGCACTATTGATGATCCTTATGATCAATCGTCCTAACAGTGTGCTTCTACCACCCGATGGCGTCCTCAGCTTCACTCACCGGCTGGTGATGGAGCTAGTAAAGGATTGCCTGACCAAACACCGACAACGTCGTCTAACGTCAGACTATCTGACGGATTTACTTCAGAACATCAGGACATTACTACACCAGGTAAGTGGCGGACACTCTGCACAGAACATCTCAATATTAACAGATAATAATGGAGGGATAGAAGCTTTTTCTTCTAATATATCGTATTTTGCAGACCATAAGACGCACCAAAATTTTTTGGGAGGTAAATAGGAAAAACATTTATTATAATAAAATGGGGGTCTGTCTTATAGTCCGAATTTTCGGTTGCTTACTGAGGGGGGGTGGTGGCAGTGGAGCGAGGTCACAGGAGGCAGAGTCGCTGCTGCAGGAAGTCGGCAGTAGGAGTGGGGCGCTGCTGCGGGCTCCAAGCTGGGAGGAGCGGGGTGTCCAGAAGGTACGAGGCTGCGGGCCCTGGGCTTCAAGGAAATGTTAGCGGTAATTCAGGAGGGGAGGCCCTGCTCTGCTTATTGATTTCTCTGCAGTGGGCTTCAAGAAGTAGGCTGCTGGAGATGGCCAATACGCAGTTTGAGATCTCAGCTCCTCATTGAGCCGAGATCTAAATCTGCACATGCACTGCCTCCAGCGGCCATTTGCCTGAAGCCCACCGCCAGAAATTCAATGGGCAGAGCGGGGACTCCCCTCCTAAATCACCGCTAACATTGCCTTGAAGCCCAGGGCCCGCAGCCTCGCACCTCCTGGACACCCCGCTGGCCCGCAGGAGCGCCCCACTTCTACTGCTGGCTTCCTGCAGCAGTGACCCTACTTCCTGTGACCTCACTCCACCACAGCCACCCCCCTGGTAAGCTACATTCAGACAATTATTATTATTAATAATCTGTCTGATATGCTGGGGTGGAGAGTTCCAGAGTAGGGGGGATGCACGGGAGAAATCTTGTATGCGATTGTGGGAAGAGGAGATAAGAGGGGAGTAGAGAAGAAGATCTTGTGAGGATCGGAGGTTGCGTGCAGGTAAGTACCGGGAGACTAGGTCACAGATATATGGAGGAGACAGGTTGTGGGTGGCTTTGCATGCCAAGGTTAGGGTCTTGAACTGGAGTCTCTGGGTAATGTGGAGCCAGTGAAGGGATTGGCGGAGCGAGGGGAAAAGCCAGGGAATAGCGGGGGGACAGGTGGATTAGTCAGACAGCAGAGTTTAGGATAGATTGGAGGGGTGCGAGAGTGTTAGAAGGGAGGTCAAAAATTTTGGAAAAAAAGGCATCTTATAGTCCAAAAAATACGGTAAAACACAACGAGTCCCCAAATACAGTATGTAGTCATTGTATCTGCAGACAGAGAACCGATGTCACATACAATTTCCGCCTCCATTCTGATCGCTCTCATCTCAAAATTCTCCTTTCCATTTTTCCTTCTTTATAGGCTGAAGAAAGATCTCAGACTGAAGATTTGGCTGTCTTTAAAGAACTGGCCGAAAAAGTCCTGTCTATACTAGAACGCTCATTGGAACGCCCGGTAAGGATCAATATTAATAGACGTATCTTAATCCACCGTATCTGAGGAGACTTTCTGAGAAAAGGTCTGAAGATGGCGCGGGATTTGTATCGTTACAATTGGTGCATCTGTAAATGTTGGTTTAGTCCTTCATGATTTATGTATTTGGTGATTTAGTGAAATCTTCCACATAGTAATTATATACATTATATCTATCAGGAAACAACAGGAGGCGACGCCAAATATGGGCAAAATGTGACCCCGAAAATCCCTGACCCTAATAGGAGTCAGCCGGAGCTGAACAGCGATCTGATTACAGGTGAGCGATCACCCGACCTTCTACAAGGAATATCCAGATATTACAGAGGACGGAGGATAATGTTAGATTTACTCTCTACTCTGTGTAATGGGAACCTGGCAGCACATTGTTACATATAGAAGTAGTGGTGTGACGGTATAGGCCATTGTCCCCTAATAATAATTGTTTGTAGAAATCCAATGTGCTAGTCAGGAGAAATGTAAAGTAGACACCATATTCAAATTAGAATGGAAGTGCACTGGGGGCGTGAAAGAAGAAATCCAAGTGCAGTGACACGCCCCCAGTGCACTTCCAGGCTAATTTGCAAATCTCTCCTATGTTTCAGCTCTCTTACCATCACTCATATGTGCAGCGTGGGTGGGGGCTTCCTCATTCATGTGATGGAGGGTCCATTCTGCAGTGCTATAGCAAGTAACATGAAATAAATTAAATTTAAATTGCATTACTGCTCTAGAAAATGGGAAAAAATTAAGATACTGAGCACATAATTTGGCCAATTCATGAATGCCCAGCAGCCAATGACAAGGCGATCTTTTTGTTGGAATCCTCTCCTAATGTGAATCCTCTCCTAGGCTGAAGCCTACATTTATATGGGTAGGTAGGATCCTGTTGTAATTAAAACCACCCCGGGCTGATGGGTGGAGATAGGTTCCCAGCAAAAAAGGTCGCCTTGCCGTGACTGCTGGGCATGCATCGAGCAAAAGAAGGTCGCCTTGCCGTGGCTGCTAGGCATGCACCCAGCAAAACAAGGTCGCCTTGTCGTGACTGCTGGGCATGCACCCAGCAAAAGAAGGTCGCCTTGTCGTGACTCCTGGGCATGCACCCAGCAAAAGAAGGTCGTCTTGCCATGACTGCTGGGCGTGCACCCAGCAAAAAAAAAGGTCACCTTGCCGTGGCTACTTGGCATGCACCCAGAAAAAGAAGGTCGCCTTGCCGTGGCTGCTGGCCATGCATGAATTGGCCAAATTATGCGCTAAGTATCTTCCTTTTATCCTATTTTATACAGCAGTAATGCAATTCAAATTTCATTTATTTCATGTTTACATGCTATAGCGTTACAGAGTGCAACTTTGTTAGTTATGTATTTGGATGGCTACTCTTAGTATGCACCTGTTCACACCCATTTTCTTTTCGGAAGTGATGGTCAGTCTTTTGTTATTTATGAAGGGGTTCCTCCATCATTTACATTACATTTATCTATGGATTCCCCGTATATTCTCATATTTAGAATCCCCATATAACGAGTATTAATCCCATTTACAGACATCTTGTCATTTCTCCGTTTTATTGCTGTATTATCTATGTAGGAATAATATCCTCTAATACATTTCATTTCTTCATCATTATTTTAGAAACAACTGAGCTGTCGAATCCTAACAATGGAATTAGTGAGATCCCGGAGATCCAAGAATCCATAAGTATCATAGAGGGGGATGCGTGTGTGTCATCAGATCATGGGGTGTGAATGACTCGTCCAGTATTATCCCCCATACAACCATGGTACGTCTCTATTCTAAGTGTAGATGACCCTATGGTGTTAATTACATGTGAATTACAGGGAATCTGTCACCAGGTTTATGCTATTTGGTCTGAGAGAAGCATGATGCAGGGACAGAGACCCTGATTCCATGTGTTGATTACTTTACTCGGTGGAGCAGTTGTGATAAAATCACTATTTTTTTCTGCTGCAGAGCTCTGAATGCTGAGTCTTGTATAACCCCGCCCACACCATTGATTGGCAGCTTTCTGTGTACACTGTGCATAGGCAGAAAGCTGCTAATCAGTGGTGGAGGCAGGGGTACAGAGCAATAGGACTACCTGGCTAGACAGATAGTCTTCTAGTGATAATCTACTGATTTTATTGAAACAGCCACACACAGCCTAGTAAGTAACACATCACTGGAATCAGGGTCTCTGCCCCTACATCATGGTGCTTTCAGAATACATAGCAAACACCTGGTGACAGATTACCTGTAAGTCCTCCTCTGTGTGATCTCCCACATTATCCAGAATGTTATAGTAATGTATGATGACCGTTGCAGGGCGGCTCCAGGATTTCGTGGGCCCTGGGCGAAAGAGTCTCAGTGGCCCCTTTAACACATACCACGATTCATGATGCACAGATACCGCAGATAAATATATATACATATATGTATATATATATATATATACATATATATATATATATATATATATATAGTACAAGCCCGAAGATTTCACTTCTTACATTACATGAGCGATATCTATTGTAAATTCCACAATAACTCAGAAAGCGGCGAATCCTCACAGCTCACAGTGCAGACCGGACAGTAATGTCCTCCACACAGTATAATGGCACCACATAGTCCTCTATACCGTATTATGAGCTCCATATATTGCTCCATATAGAATAATGGACCCCATAAAATGCTCCACGCAGGCTGTGCCCCCATATAATGCCCCATGCAGGCTGTGACCCCACACATAATGCCCCATGCAGGCTGTGCCCCCCACATAATGCCCCATGCAGGCTTTGACCCCCCACATAATGCTCCATGCAGGCTGTGACCCTCACATAATGCCCCATGCAGGCTTTGACACCCCACATAATGCCCCATGCAGGCTGTGCCCCCCCCACATAATGCCCCTTGCAGGATGTCCCCCTCCCACATAATGGCCCATGCAGGATGTCACCCCCCATATAATTCCCCATGCAGAATGTCCCTCCCACATAATGCCCCATGCAGGCTGTGCCCCCCACATAATGCCCCATGCAGGCTGTGCCCCCCCACATAATGGCCCATGCAGGATGTCACCCCCCATATAATTCCCCATGCAGGATGTCCCCTCCACATAATGCCCCATGCAGGATGTCCCACCCCACATAATGCCCCATGCAGGATGTCCCCCACACATAATGCCCCATGCAGGATATCCCCCCCACATAATGCCCCATGCAGGATGTCACCCCCCATATAATTTCCCATGCAGGATGTCCCCCCCCACATAATGCTCCATGCAGGATGTCCCACCCCACATAATGACCCATACAGGATGTCACCCCCCATATAATGCCCCATGCAGGATGTCACCCCCCCATATAATGCCCCATGTAGGATGTCACCTCTCACCCCATATATTGGCCCATGCAGGATGTCACCTCTCACCCCATATAATGCCCCATGCAGGATGTCACTTCTCCCCCCATATAATACCCCATGCAGGATGTCACTCCCCCCATATAATGCCCCATGCAGGATGTCACCCCCCATATAATGCCCCATGCAGAATGTCACCTCTCACCCCATATAAAGCCCTATGCTGGATGTCACTCCCCCCCCCCCATATAATGACCCATGCAGGATGTCACTTCTCCCCCTCATATAATACCCCATGCAGGATGTCACCCCCCTATATAATGCCCCATGCAGGATGTCCCCCCCATATAATGCCTCATGTAGGATGTCACCTCTTACCCCATATAATGCCCCATGCAGGATGTCACTCCCCCCCATATAATGCCCCATGCAGGATGTCACTTCTCCCCCCCATATAATACCCCACGCAGGATGTCCCTACCTCCCCCCCATATAATGCCCCATGCAGGATGTCACTTCTCCCCCCATATAATGCCCCATACCTCCATACATAAAAAAAAAAATCAAATGCTCACCTCACTGCTCACCAGCTGTGGAGAGGTAAGTATTGTGCCGGCCGTGGTCCTGGGCAAGCATTGAGGGGGGGGGGAGCAAGGCCCGCCTACTCAGGGCCCCGGCACTTGCCTGGGTGTGCTGGGTGCTAGCGCCATGTCTGCCCAGCGTCCGGTTTGTATCCTCCCAACATCATATCAGTGTAAATCATCTGGGACATAATATGGGGGGAGAAGTTTTTGCATCTGTAACTTTTTTCCTGCATCTTCAATAAATCAGTATTATTTCTTATTCTTTTATAGAGCGTGATGGATTCATTGGTTCCGGCGAGAAAGCCGCATATGAGCGACTATGAAACTTCCAAACTCATCAGCAGTGGAAATTTTGGGTGAGATTTCTGTTGCCATAATCCACATTTCTCAGGGTTCCCTATGACAATGCTTCTGCTCCTGCACTCTGCCATTCAGTGTTATCATAGGGAAATTATGTGATCTGTAGCAAATCAAACTGCAAGGAAAGTGATTTAAATAATATAATTACATATAATATAATATATAATAATATAATATTATTACATTCGCCTGTGCTAGACTCTCATCTGTTCTTATGCTGCCTCCTCCACCTGAGCTTTTCTGCTCTCCACTCTGATCTTTGTTTTGATGGGGGGGCTCCATTATGAAGCTGATCAGAGAAGTTGGCTACACATGGTCACATGAAGGGTGACACCATATTGACGTCAATGACATCTACACCCTCCACCATGACCATGTGGGCCCAATCACTGGCCTCAGCAGCAGAAGAGAGCCCTGGAGCACATTCATTTTGGACCAATTTTATTTGCACTAAATTGTATTTGGTCAGTTATAGCGAATCTGCCCAAAGAGAATTTCAGTAGATTCTCGTATCTATAATGTGACCTGGGTGATGGCTCCGGCAGAAGTGGCATTGTGGAGACCTCGCATAGGTGATCTATGTAGTGCTATTTTATGTATTTCTAGATGTGGATTTATAGTGGCGGCCAGACTTCTAGTATTAAACATATGCAAATTGTCTCTTCTGAGAGGAAGCAAACTAGAACTCCACCTATAGGAAGTAGCAATCCTAAAAGTCAATATCGACCCTTTAACAAGCCTTGTCACATGACTTAGGATAATAGCCAAAACCAAAATCTCAATTTGCAGGAACTGTGTTCTGGGGTACTGCCCCTCTTCAGTGCAAAGTGTGAGATATGGTTTGACTGGGTGAGAGGTGTCTGACCGGTATCCAAGGGGTTGACATTTCTCCTTGCGGACATGAGGAGACTTTTAAGCCACAATGCTCCTCTGGGAAATAGGATTGCTACTTCCCATAGGTGGCACTAGGGTGCTAGTTCTCTTCCTCTCTGAAAAGAGACAATTTGCATATTTCCCAGAAGAGCATTGCAGCTTAAAAGTCTCCTCACCTTGACATGCTTAACATGGCTTTTTCCGCAAGGAGAAACGTTACCGCTTGGATCCCGGTCAGATGCCTCTTACCCAGCCAAACCATATCTCACACTTTGCACTGATGAGTGCTTGTACCCCAAAACATAATGTCCGAAAATTGAGATTTTGGTTATGGCTATTATTCCATGTCATGTGATAAGGCTCGTTAAAGGGTCGATATTGACTTTTAGGATTACTACTTCCTATAGGTGGCACTAGAGTTCTAGTTCTCTTCCTCTCCGAAGAGACAATTTGCATATTTCCCAGAGGATCATTGAAGCTTAAAAGTCTCCTCACCTTGACAAGCTTAACATGTCACTCTCCGCAAGGAGAAATGTTACCAGGATACCAGTATTAAACATATAATGATTTCTATAGATGGATTATTAATAAGGATTTATTATAACCGATGGATTCTCCTTCTCTCCAGGGCCGTCTACTTAGTGCATCATAAAGACTCACACCAGACCTTTGCTATGAAGAAAATGGCTAAGCGGAACCTAAATACTGCACAGAGATTGGAATGGGCCTTTCTGGAGAGGGACATCTTAACATTTGCTGATTGTCCCTTTGTGGTCTCCATGCTCTGCTCCTTTCCAACTAGATCTCACCTGTGTATGGTCATGGAGTATGTAGGAGGTAAGACACATCTATTGTATTATATTCAGCCCATGTCTGCTTTCATCTTATCACTGCTCATATCATTAGGACATTGTTGGTTACATCCCCGCAGAGCATTTACTATAGGTTATCTATTACCAAGATGCTCGTAAATTCATTGATCTTGGTGCAGGGGCGCTATGGGGCTCATCAGTCGGAGGGGGTCTGTCGACGCTCAGCAGTGGGCAGCATCCCTCCACCTGTCATCACAATTTCAGCGGTATTTGCTTCTTCAAGGAGGTGGGGCTGGTGGGGGCAAAAATACTGAGTAGGTGGCTAGTAGGGGCCAAAATACTGAAAGGGGGCCGTATGACTAGATATGGGGGGACTGTGAATGCTGAGTGGAGGTCATCATATTAAGTGGGGTGCTGTGGGGGTCCTCACTCTGTATGGAGGCCCCCATTCTGTGTGGGGACATCATACTGAGTGGGGAGTTATGCGGACCATTATATTGTGTGAGGGACTGTGGGAACCATTATCCTGAGTGGGAGGGTTGCTGTGGGTGCCATCACACCGAGTAGGGGGTTGTGGCTGGCCTCCTTCTAAGTGGTGGCCTCCTTAGGAGGATTCACTGTGGGGATACCATACTCATTGAGTGTGGGTGTGGGCATTTTTGGGAGCATCATACTCTAAAATGGCCATAAAAGTTGTATTGCTGGTGAGAACACCAAGCTGCTTCAACAGGGATATAAATATATTTCTTTTTTATTTTTTAGGGTGGGGGGCAATTACAACTTTTGATATGGGGTCTTGTGATTTCTATGTACGCCACTATCTGTGTGATCTCCCCAGGATGTTTCCGCTCACTGCTCATTATACATCATGGTTATCTGCTCGTGGTATATCATGGTCATCTGCTGTATAAACCCCTCACTGGTCATATTTCCTTTCTTCTATAGGTGGAGACTGTGGGACCCTTCTAAGCACCAGGGGTCCTTTCTCTGTCCCCATGGCCCGCTTGTACTTTGCAGAGGCGGTACTTGCCGTGGAATACCTGCATAGTTACGGTGTGGTGCACAGAGACCTGAAGCCGGAAAAGTAAGTGCCCCCGTAGTATAATAAAGTGGGGAAAGTTGTCATTTATTATCATTCAGTCTGTGAGGCTAAAACCATCTTCTCTTTTGCAGCCTCCTGATTACATCTACTGGACATATTAAAGTTACCGATTTTGGGATTTCAAAACTTGGTCTAATGATACCGAAAACCAACACCTACAAGGAATTAGCAGTGGACATCTCCAGAGAGTTCCAGGACCGTGAGGTCAGCATCACCTACAAGAACTTAGCTTGTTATTTGCAAATCTCATCACAGTATTGTCTCTTCTCTACGTTCTTCCTTTCTAGAGAACTTTTCCACTAATATTTTATCTTCTGCATTGTGTTTTAACGATGATATCTTGTCATAATAATTGTTTCATCGATTCTCATCTCTATGTTCTGTTGGTTTCCAGTTCTGTGGCACCCCATGTTACATAGCCCCAGAGATCATCCTGAAAGAAGGCTATGGAAGACCTGTTGACTGGTGGTCATTGGGGATCATCCTGTATAAATTCCTGCTGGGATGTGTACCATTTGATGCTGATTCCCTCACTGAGCTTTATAAAAGGGTTGTCATTGGTGAGTAGAATAATCCGATCATTGCGTTGATTGGTTACATTTGTTTAGTTATTTCCTTTGCTTTATGTTACAGTCCAGTAAAGAGGTTTTATTTTCTGTAATTTTCTATGTAACAGGAGAACTAATTTGGAATTGTGATCGCGCTCCACCCCTGGATGCTCAGAATCTCATCACTGAGCTGCTCAGAAGAAATCCTGTGCGTAGACTTGGGACAGGTAACAGATATACTAGTATTAATATTCCCTTATTAGACCAAGGACATATCGCTCATGTCCATGAAGATCAGCATTTCTCTATCAGCTCATCTACTGTATTTCTAGTTCTCCACACTAAGACTTTCAGTTTATTTCCTTCATGTCGGCTCAGTTTTGTCATTAGTTCAGATTACGATAAACTGTTCAGATATGGAGCCATCCCTGACTATGTCCGCATCACTTTTGTTTTTCTTTTTCTAGGAGGAGCATTTGAGATCAAGGTTCATCCATTCCTGAGTGACTTGGACTTTGACAACATTCTGAGCCAGGAGCTGGAGTATGTTCCTCAGCTTGTTTCAGATGCAGACACCAGCTTATTTATCAGTAAGTAGAAGGAGACGTCATCTAGACTAAGCAACTGTTTGTCTCATCTTCCCTAATATGTGATCATCTGTTCCCATTAATATTAGTGATAAATAGTGACTGTGTTATACTGACAACCTCTAATAATACTTCATTACCTATTTCTTGTAGATCATTCTGATATAAACAAACATCTGGTCTCAAAGGATGAGGAAGGCACAAGTGAGAACAATGAGAGCCTTGACTTCCAAAATTTTACGTCATCTTCTGAAAAGCTTTGTAAAGTAAGTATGTGATTAATAAATCCAAAATATGTAAAAAAAATGTAAAACAACTCTAAAAGTACATAAAAAAAATATTTTATATCTTATTTTTATCCGTATTTAGCTCTGTATCATCGCTACCAGGATGGTGAACAATGAGGATCCCAATGCCCCTCCAGAGTATACACCAGAAACCAACACAAACATCTCAGAAATGTGAGTAGATTATAAAGGGTCATTACTTCATTACTGGGAGTTCCAGGCTGATCTATGTACACAACACCAAATATAAGACATAAATATCAGAATATCAAATGCAGCATTCACCGCTTCATGGTTAACGGTCATTGTACTTTTGGCTTCAGAAAATGCAGAAGATAACAGCCCATAATTGTGGCAGGTCATGCATTTTTAGCACTGCCTACTCTGTAGGAGAGCTGTAGTATTACTTGCCAGCCATTCTTGGTAGTTGTGTTCTGATCCATGGAAGGTAGTTTTGAGCAGAAAACCTTCCCCACTATGACAGTCATATGTCCTATTAGGCCTTATAGTCAGTGTTCTTATAGTGAGACAACCCATTTTATACTGTGTTTACTTACGATTTACATGTTTTTCTTCTTCAAACAGGCAGAAAGAATCTGTTCCTGTATGTAATACAGACGATGCTGTTACCATCTTGCCACCCTCATCCCCATTGCCAGGTATGTACATGTCTACAGCACCAACAATGTGAATGTTGACTTCAAGGCTCAAATATTTCCACATGGTTTTTCTGGTCTACTATGTTATCCATGTTTCATGGATCTCAGCTATGTTGACCATGGGTTCGTACTGTATCCCTATTTCCTTAATTTTGTACAGGAGTTTTTTTTCATGTATTCTGTATATTACGTTGCATCATCTATTAACCTAGTGAGATATAGCGACTGTGTTATACTGACACCCTCTAACAATCCTTCATTACCTATGTCTTGTAGATCACTCTGATGAAAACAACCATCTGATCTCAGAGGATAAGGAGGGCACAAGTGAGGACGATGAGAACTTTATCTTCCGAATATTTGCATCATCATCTTCTGAGAGGCTTTCTAAAGTAAGTATGTGATCGATAAATCCAAAATATGTACAAAAAAAGGATCTATAAAATTAAAAAGTATGTATATTTAATAACTTATTGTTATCCACATTTAGCACTCTACCACCACTAACGGGATGGTGAACAACGAGGATCCCAAGGCCCCTCCAGAGTGTACACCAGAATCCAACACAAACATCTCAGAAATGTGAGTAGATTATGGGGTCATTACTGGGAGCTCCAGGCTGATATATGTGCACAACACCAAATATAGGACATAAATACCATAATATCAAATGTAGCATCCACCGCCCCATGGTTATGGGTCATTGTGCTTTCAGCTTTCGGAATTGTTGGAGATAACAGCCCATAATTGTGGCCGGTCATGCACTTTTAGTGCTGCCCTCACTGTAGGAGAGATGTAGTATGAAATGCCGGCCATTCTTGGTAGTTGTTTTCCTCTCAGCTCTCTATAAAAGGTAGTCTTGAGCAGAAGACCTTCCCCACTATGACAGTCATATGTCCTACTAGGCCTTATAATCGGTGTTCTTCTAGTGAGACAACCCCTTTTATATGGAGTTTACTTGAGATTTACATGTTTTTCTTCTTCAAACAGGCAGAAAGTATCTGTTCCTGTATGTAATACAGACGATGCTGTTACCATCTTGCCACCCTCGTCCCCATTGCCAGGTATGTACATGTCTACAGCACCAGCAATGTGAATGGTGACTTCAAGGCTCAAATATTCCCACATGGTTTTATACAATACTATAGGTCTCTTATGTTATCCATATTATGACAAAGCAGATCCTATAAGAAGATATTGTTACTGATTTTTTTTTTAATTTTTCATCAGAATTTCCATCTCATGAAGAAAGAAAATCGGCAATAAATCTGAGTATGGAGCAACAAAACTCAGAAAATGGAAAAAATGGGAAAAAGAGACGAGGTAAGTGTGAGAATCAACTCCATGTTGTGTGATGTCAGTGAGAATAATTCATGTGGAGTAGATGTCATCTGTCAGTGATGGGATTGTCACATGTATGATTGCTGACAATGACCCCTGACCTCTGTATGATAATATTCCTCTGCCGTCCGGCCACAGTGACTGCACAGCATTATCATGTAATATGGAGTCCCATCACTTACATTATATTTATTTCTCTTCTCATAGGTTCCATCTTCCGCCGGATCTTATCATCCTGCCGGCGTGGATTATCCAGGGCTGCTCGCGCATTTGCATGCTGTCACTGTTGCCCTAAAACCATCTAAAAGACGGGACACCTAAGCATCCAGCGCCCTGAAGTCCAGCAGATCCATCATCACTGCTGGAGCTGTATAGAAGGACCTTCACCATCTACCTGTGGCCTTCTGACTGGTCAACCTGGACAAGTTTCAGTAACGCCTCTGTCATCGGGCTCCGCGGTATTCATACTGCTCGTCTGACTTGTCATTTACTGATCACCTGGTATCTGACCTCGGCTATCTTCCTGACTTTGATTTATTCTATTGACAATGTTCACGATTTTATTCATCCCATTATTAATTAAAAAAAAGTAAAATCTGTTACTGTTGCTCTGATTCCTTTTTGTCTTGAATTCACAAATACTTGTAACTCACTAATTGCTCTTCTTCCCACTAAATGTATTTCTCATTATCCTTAATGCAGCAGTCAGTTTCATATTTCTGTCCAGCAATTACACTGGTGCCTCCACCCTGTACCAGTCATTACACTCATCCACAAACCTCTCCACACTGCTGCACAGTCCTGCATCTCTACCATATCTACACTCCAATGAGCTAAGATTAACATCCTCCATAATCAGGACCTCCCACTCTCATGTCCAAGACATTTTCTCTGCTGCACCAGCTCTCAGGAGTGCACTACTGCAGGCAATCAGGTTCATTCCCACTATCAGAGATTTTAAGTGTGCAGTAGAAACAGATTATTTGTGGCAGGACTGTCAAATCACCTCACTATTCTACGTTTTTCCTACAGCACTCAGTAGCACTTAATATTTGTACATATACAGATAATGGTTGGTGACTGGTTCATGCAGCCTTAATTCCACAAAGATAGAAATAAAAGGTCAACATGTTTCATACATCCAAACCATCCTTAATCATGGCAGAAAAACATAATTTTAAGTTCCCACTATGAATATTTGGTGAGATATCACAGCTGTGTATTTTCACAGCACAAAGAACGCATCTTACAGATCAGCAAATCACAGTGTGCTGACGCTTAGTGTTGTAGTTTTGAACAACACCATTCATTTTATCATATAATGTGTTGAAAAATGAGAAAAAATGCCAGGTTTGGGTTCCTTCATTTTACAGTGTGTATTGTGTTGTAAAAACAAACTGACAAAATGATTCAGAGTCAGTAGTACGATTACTGTGATACCAAACTTATAAGGTTTATATATATATATATATATATATATATATATACAGTACAGACCAAAAGTTTGGACACACCTTCTAATTTAAAGATTTTTCTGTATTTTCATGACTATGAAAATTGTACATTCACACTGAAGGCATCAAAACTATGAATTAACACATGTGGAATTATATACTTAACAAAAAAGTGTGAAACAACTGAAAATATGTCTTATATTCTAGGTTCTTCAAAGTAGCCACCTTTTGCTTTGATGACTGCTTTGCACACTCTTGACATTCTCTTGATGAGCTTCAAGAGGTAGTCACCGGAAATGGTCTTCCAACAATCTTGAAGGAGTTCCCAGAGATGCTTAGCACTTGTTGGCCCTTTTGCCTTCACTCTGTGGTCCAGCTCACCCCAAACCATCTCGATTGGGTTCAGGTCTGGTGACTGTGGAGGCCAGGTCATCCGGCGTAGCACCCCATCACTCTCCTCCTTGGTCAAATAGCCCTTACACAGCCTGGAGGTGTGTTTGGGGTCATTGTCCTGTTGAAAAACAAATGATGGTCCAACTAAACGCAAACCGGATGAAATAGCATGCCGCTGCAAGATGCTGTGGTAGCCATGCTGGTTCAGTATGCCTTCAATTTTGAATAAATCCCCAACAGTGTCTCCAGCAAAGCACCCCCACACCATCACACCTCCTCCTCCATGCTTCATGGTGGGAACCAGGCATGTAGAGCCATCCGTTCACCTTTTCTGCATCGCACAAAGTCACGGTGGTTGAAACCAAAGATCTCAAATTTGAACTCATCAGACCAAAGCACAGATTTCCACTGGTCTAATGTCCATTCCTTGTGTTCTTTAACCCAAACAAGTGTCTTCTGCTTGTTGCCTGTCCTTAGCAGTGGTTTCCTAGCAGCTATTTTACCATGAAGGCCTGCTGCACAAAGTCTCCTCTTAACAGTTGTTGAAGAGATGTGTCTGCTGCTAGAACTCTGTGTGGCATTGACCCGGCCTCTAATCTGAGCTGCTGTTAACCTGCGATTTCTGAGGTTGGTGACTCGGATAAACTTATCCTCAGAAGCAGAGCTGACTCTTGGTCTTCCTTTCGTGGGGTGGTCCTCATGTGAGCCAGTTTCTTTGTAGCGATTGATGGTTTTTGCAACTGCACTTGGGGACACTTTCAAAGTTTTCCCAATTTTTCGCACTGACTGACCTTCATTCCTTAAAGTAATGATGGCCACTCGTTTTTCTTTACTTAGCTGCTTTTTGCTTGCAATAATACAAATTCTAACAGTCTATTCAGTAGGACTATCAGCAGAGTATCGACCAGACATCTGCACAACACAACTGATGGTCCCAACCCCATTTATAAGGCAAGAAATCCCACTTATTAAACCTGACAGGGCACACCTGTGAAGTGAAAACCTTTTTCGGTGACTACCTCTTGAAGCTCATCAAGAGAATGCCAAGAGTGTGCAAAGCAGTCATCAAAGCAAAAGGTGGCTACTTTGAAGAACCTAGAATATAAGACATATTTTCAGTTGTTTCATACTTTTTTGTTAAGTATATTATTCCACATGTGTTAATTCATAGTTTTGATGCCTTCAGTGTGAATGTACAATTTTCATAGTCTTGAAAATACAGAAAAATCTTTAACCGAGAAGGTGTGTCCAAACTTTTGGTCTGTACTGTATATATATATATATATATATATATTTATATATACAGTGTTTAGCATAAATCAGTACACCCAAATAGATTTGTCAGCAAACCTGTAGTTTCCTTTCAGAATCATCATTTTATATGGGATACCATACTACAAAATACTCTCGCAAATTTGAGCCATTGAATGCAAACAAGATTTGGTATTTTGCAGACCCCAAAAAAGTAATTTTCTTAACAAACTCATTCAAGATCATGTTTCAAAAATGAGAACATCCCAGTAACAGTCTTAAGAGAAAAGCTAAGTTTAGACAACAAAATTATAATTAACAAGAACTGAACCACAGGTAAGTGTAATTATTCATTAAACAGATGTCCAGCAGACAGGTGTCTGTAAAAGGAAGTTACTTAATAAAGAAAACTCCTTCCCATTTCATGCTATCAGCAATGGCACCACATAGAAGGGAAATGTCACAAAACCTGAGAAAGAAAATAATTTCTTTGCAATAAATGTAAAGTCTACAAGAAGATCAGCAAAACTTTACTTATCAGTCAGAATACTGTAGCAAAAGTGATGCAAAACTATAACAAAGATGGAACTGCAACCATCTTACAGAGACGTCCAGGCCGACTATGGAAGTTAACACCTAAACAAAAGCGTCCTCTGATGAGAAGGGTAAGTGGCACCACATAGAAGAGAAATGTCACAAGACATTTCTGAGAAAGAAAATAATTTCTTTGCAAAAAATGTGAAGTCTACAAGAAGATCAGCAAAGCTTTTCTTATCAGTCAGATGGAAGTTAACATCTAAACAAAAGCATCTTCTGATGAGAAGAAAATCGACAGGCAAATTCATTGCTATTAGCTGAAGAAGTAGAAAGCCAAACTAAGGTGAGTGTTTTCCATGACACGACACGGTGTACACTGCAAATGAATGGCATTCATGAGTGTCCTCCACAAAGGAAGCCTCTCTCCCTTAAAGCCCATGAACAATAAAAGTCCGTCTACAATTTGCCAGGGTCCATGCTTAAAACTATGAGGACTACCGGGACTCTATACTGTGTATGTGCATCTTATGTGTATGTCCGTATTTTATGTTTGTGTGCACTATGTATATGTGACGCGCCCTGGGCCTATGTGACGTAGCGTTGCGCACGCAGGGACTACCCGGAGCCGGATCTGATAGGGGTAGTAGTCTCGTGGCGGTGACCCGGTCCGTGCCCAGGGAGTCAGACTAAGTGGCGGTATATTAGCAGTAGATGTAGGATGACTACGCCACTCGTTGAATGCAGCTATGGAGCTGCCGCTGCAGGGCAGACTGCTGAGGCCGGTGGAAGGATGGTGCAGCGTGGATGGTATAACCCCCAACGGGAGGGGTATGGCCTCAGGGCAGCCGACGTGGAAGATGGGGGTAGCAGGAACCACTCAGAGACGATGCGGTGTAGTTCAGGGTCTTTACTGGTGACAAAGACAGACCCTCCCGGAGTACTTGCTAGCGATCGGGGCCTGGTCAGTCCTTGAGCAGATGGGATCTCCCCTGGCCAGGTGGAGTTGTAGGCCTTCCCAACTAACTGTACTCTTCTGGCTACCTTGCTAGAGGCGGGTAAAATTAGCCCACGTCCCTGAGTGTACCGTGTGGTGCTCACCCGTATGGCCGGTGACTCGGGGCCTTCTAGTGCCTTCCGCTCCACGACGGCGGTGCTGGTCCCACGCGTGTGACCGTGCCTTCGGGTTTCTGGGCCAGAGGACTTGAAATCCCCTGCCGGACGGTTTCTGCTGCTGGGTAAGGGTTAGTCCCCACAGCCTCGGACTCCGGGTCCGGTGATAACTTCTCAGTCAGGGCGAGCTCTGCAGCTGCCAGCCCCTGACTCCTTGTAGCACTGCTCCCACAGAGCTCCTGTTGTTTCTTCCTATGCTGCTTTTCTTCTCTGTCTCTACTTCTGGCATGGCCCGGGAGCTGGGCCCAGCCGGAGCCACAGCTCCCTGTCCGCCCTCCTGGCTCAACTCTCCCTTTGAACTCTCTAACCCTGCCTCAGCCCCAGGTTTATATAGGGGAAGTCCTTCCCCTCCCAGGACTGGGCAGGAGGTGTGGCATGCATAGGATTCCTGACCAAGAGACCTCCCACCTGCTCTCAGACATAACATTGCTGTTACTGTGGAAACCAGACCCCTGGGGTGCCACATTCCCCCCTAGTGAAATTTAGTACTCCGGGACTGAACATACTTTTGTCAACATAACAAGGCATAAAAAAAAAAATAACATTACAATAAGGAAACACATAAAGACGGTCACGGCGTGTCCGCAACCGGGTGCAGTCTTTGAAGAAAACAAAGGTGTCCATTTCACCAAAACAGGGAGACGTAACCAGGTAGGGGTCTGTCCTGCCCCGAGTCCTTAACAGTCTTTAGTCCATCCTGGGTTACGCTCCACTAACTGTACAAGGATTCCCGGTAAATCCACCAAGGACTCCTAAAAATAACTAGAAACACATAATTATTTACAGGATATGGCCGCTCTCAGGCCTCGGCCAGTGGGGATAAGGATTGGCTGCTCACAGTCCTCAGCCTGGTAAGGGATAGGGACACATGGGGAACAATTCACTAATCCCAACGGGGACCATATTTTAATTAGCAGCAGTCCTTGTACCCTAACGGGTAACTATGTACAGCTCTTTATTCACGCTACTTCCCTTCAGCAGCTATGTCCTCTTTGTGCTCCCTCCTGAGGGTAGTCCTCAGACCCGTCCGGGTCCTCTTGGCTTTCCTCATATTGGTAGTACTGCAGCTCCTCCTCGGTTAGCCGGGTTAGTATCTCTGCGACAGTCCTCCTCCCAGGTGGCCAGGACTTTACCTCCCTTTGGGCTGCCCCGGTTAATTGGGCCACCAGGATGCTCACTTTTTGCTCTTCTGTGAGGGGGTACACCTGGAAGAGGCTATCCAGCTTTTCTCTAAAGTCATGTAGGGTATGTGACTCCCCTGAGTACTGGGGTAGCCAGGCCGCTCCCGGGATATAGGGCATGGTGAAAGGCATGACTGCAGCAGCGGTGGCGCTGGCGGGGGTTGAGGCAGTGAAGCTCTCCTCCGTATCCGACATCTTCCTCCCCCCTAGTGGACCGTGGCCTACCTTGCGATGATCCTCTTCCGTAGGCCGCGGCTCCGCAGTGGATCGTCAGGGTTGAGGACCTCTCGTCGCGCTCCTGTGACGTCGGCGTCTGCTGGGCTCCTTCCAGGACCTTACGCAACGTCCGGACGTGAGGCGGGGCTTCAGTTCTCGCGGGCTTTTCGGAGTCCACGCCCCTCTTCTTCCCGCGCGGCGTCCTCAAAATGGCGTCCAACGGCGGGAAAACTCCACAGATGGCGGGAAGAAGGCTGAAGATGGCGCCGGATGGCGGGAAAACTTCACGGATTGCGGGAAGAAGGCTGAAGATGGCGCTGGATGGCGGGAATCTTCACCACAGGTAAGTTTTAAAAGTCTCTCTTTCAGGCACGCAGTACCCGGTGGTTGCGGGCACGAAATCCTGCCGACTACGCCAAAAGTTGACGCGCCCTGGGCCTATGTGACGTAGCGTTGCGCACGCAGGGACTACCCGGAGCCGGATCTGATAGGGGTAGTAGTCTCGTGGAGGTGACCCGGTCCGTGCCCAGGGAGTCAGACTAAGTGGCGGTATATTAGCAGTAGATGTAGGATGACTATGCCACCTGTTGAATGCAGCTATGGAGCTGCCGCTGCAGGGCAGACCGCTGAGGCCGGTGGAAGGATGGTGCAGCGTGGATGGTATAACCCCCAACGGGAGGGGTATGGCCTCAGGGCAGCCGACGTGGAAGATGGGGGTAGCAGGAACCACTCAGTTCAGGGTCTTTACTGGTGACAAAGACAGACCCTCCCGGAGTACTTGCTAGCGATCGGGGCCTGGTCAGTCCTTGAGCAGATGGGATCTCCCCTGGCCAGGTGGAGTTGTAGGCCTTCCCAACTAACTGTACTCTTCTGGCTACCTTGCTAGAGGCGGGTAAAATTAGCCCACGTCCCTGAGTGTACCGTGTGGTGCTCACCCGTATGGCCGGTGACTCGGGGCCTTCTAGTGCCTTCCGCTCCACGACGGCGGTGCTGGTCCCACGCGTGTGACCGTGCCTTCGGGTTTCTGGGCCAGAGGACTTGAAATCCCCTACCGGACGGTTTCTGCTGCTGGGTAAGGGTTAGTCCCCACAGCCTCGGACTCCGGGTCCGGTGATAACTTCTCAGTCAGGGCGAGCTCTGCAGCTGCCAGCCCCTGACTCCTTGTAGCACTGCTCCCACAGAGCTCCTGTTGTTTCTTCCTATGCTGCTTCTCTTCTCTGTCTCTACTTCTGGCATGGCCCGGGAGCTGGGCCCAGCCGAAGCCACAGCTCCCTGTCCGCCCTCCTGGCTCAACTCTCCCTTTGAACTCTCTAACCCTGCCTCAGCCCTAGGTTTATATAGGGGAAGTCCTTCCCCTCCCAGTACTGGGCAGGAGGTGTGGCATGCATAGGATTCCTGACCAAGAGACCTCCCACCTGCTCCTAGACATAACATTGCTGTTACTGTGGAAACCAGACCCCTGGGGTGCCACATATGCATACGTTAAAATGTGTATAGAGTATTAGCATGTGCAAATTTTATATGTGTGCCTAATATAAATATACATGGAAATGTATATGTAGGTGGTGCCTGATGGAGGGTGGGGGGCCCAGATCAGAAGTCCTGATTAAGGGCCCTTCACTGTCATTGTCTGCCCCTTATATAAACAGTAAAATCCTCTTTAATAACTGGACTTCCATTGGGGTGGACTTCTCATAGATGGCCAGTATGCATACTATATTGTGAATCTGGGCATCTCTCACAGAAAATCTGATCTGGATATGAGGGTGGTCTTCTATAAGCGGTGATGTTTTGGAGAGATTTAGGGAAAAGTCCCAATTCTTATCCATCGATCTGGTAATTTGAGTAAAATATTTGTGTTGATAACTGATCACAAAGTCACAAAATATGTAAGATTTGGCATAACCTGGTTCATTTTTCAAAAAGTTATGCTCAATTTTTTAGCACCAAGTTTTGTTGCTTTTTTGTAGACTTACACTAACTTAGTATATTGTGTGAGAATTAAATGAATTATGAATTAGTTGGCGCATTTTACCACACTCTGGGGGTCCCTGACAGTCCTTCTTTACCGGCCCTGTAGTGATGCCAATGTAAACTTCCAAGTGACCGCGCAGTCAATCACTGTCACGAATGCAGGACAACCTATGATTAGCTAATTTTTGGGAAATCCTTATAACAAAAGGGGATTGAAAATATTTACAATTATTTTAAAAGCATTAAAAAAAAAACAGACCCAATACTTATAATTAGTTTGTTGAAAGTAGTCTAATTAAAGGGAGCTGAAAGGATTAGAGATTATGAACCCGATTCACCAGTGTTTTTGCCAGAAAACTGGCATAAAGCTCTTGAAAAGTTGCAAAGTTTTGTGACTTTTCCCATTTTCACATAATTTTAACTTCTTTAAAGCCCAAGACGTACTGATACGTATCTGCGCCCTGGGACTTAAGAGCCTGATACGTATTAGTACATCTTTGCGATCGCGCCCGCACACAGGCTGTGTGGGCGTGATCGCCGCCGGGTGTCAACTGATTGTCACAACTGACACCCGGTGCTATGTGCTGGGAGAGGTCCCGCACATTAACCCCCGCAATGCTGGGATCTAAGTCGTTCGCAGCATTGCGGGGGCAAGGGGAGGTGATCGGGATAGTCACCTCTCCTGCCGGCGTCCAGCAATGTGTGCCGCGGCTTCCCGGATGTTGCCATGATGACCCGATTCACTGAGGGGTGCAGTTTTAAGAATGGTGTCACTTTTGGGTATTTTCAGTCATAAAGACCCCTCAAAGTGACTTCAAATGTGATGCGGTCCCTAATAAAATGGTTTTGTAAATTTTGTTGGAAAAATGAGAAATCGCTGGTCAATTTTAACCCTTATAGCTCCCTAATAAAAATAAATTTGGGTTCCAAAATTGTGCTGATGTAAAGTAGACATATGGGAAATGTTATTTATTAACTTTTTTTGTGTGACATATCTCTCCGATTTAAGGGCATAAAAATTCAAATTTTGAAAATTGCAAAATTTTCTAAATTTTCGCCAAATATCTGTTTTTTTCACAAATAAACACAAGTGATATCGAAGAAATTTTACCACAATCATAAAGTACAATATGTCATGAAAAAATATTCTCAGAACCAGGGGGATCCGTTGAAGCGTTCCAGAGTAATTACCTCATAAAGTGACAGTGGTCAGAATTGTAAAAATTGGCCTTCTCATTAGCGTGCAAACCACTTTGGGTTGTAAAGGGGTTAAGGACTCTACTTGCATATACAGTCATGGAGGAAAGTGCTGGCACCCTTGAAATTGTTTCAGAAAATTACACATGTTTTATTACACGCATGTTTATTTCCTTTGTGTTTATTGGAACAACACAAAAAAACTGAGAAAAAAAAGGCAAATTGGACATAATTTCACACAAAACTCCAAAAATGGGCCGGAATACATATATATATTTTTGATGGGACAACACTGAAGATGCGACACTTTGATACAATGTACAGTAGTCAGTGTACAGCTTGTTTAACTGTAAATTTGGTGTGCCTGCAAAATAACTCAACACACAGCCATTAATGTCTAAACAACTGGCAACAAAAGTGAGTACACCCCTAAGTGTGTTCTCAGCTGATGTTATTTGTTGGTTTTTCTTTGCATCCCGAACAATTTTCTTGGCAGTTGTGGCTGAAATTTTTGTTGGTCTACCTGACTGTGGTTTGGTTTTTACAGAGCATCTGATTTTCCATTTGTTAATCACAGTTTGAACACTGCAGACTGGCATTATCAATTCCTGGGATATCTTTTTGTATCCCTTTCCTGTGTTATACTCTTTTTGCCTCCCTTTCCTGTGTTATACAGTTCAACTACCTTTTCCCGTAGATCCGTTGATAATTCTTTTGCTTTCCCCATCTCAAAATCCAGAAACGTCAGTGGCTGGATCCCAGAAACTCACTCAGCTTTATGCACACACACTGATTACAAGCAAACAGGTCATAGGTGAGGATGTTACCTTTAGTAGCCATTCAAACCCATTTGTGTCAAATTCTGTGCATGTTATCAGGCCAAAATCACCAGGGTATGTGAACTTTTTGATCAGGATTATTTGGATGTTTTGGTTGTCATTAGTGATGAGTGAGCACTAAAATGCTCGAGTACTCGTTGCTCGGGTCGAGCAAATTGAAATACTCGGGTGCTCAACCCGAGCAATGAGCCCAATATAAGTCTAGGGGAAACTTGAGCATTTTTCAGGTGGCTCCCCACGGCGGTCTGCAGAGGGCCTAAAAATTGCCCAAATCGATGGGAACTGTGCTCAAATGACATGTGAACAGCATGGGGAAGACCCCTGGAAGCATCTCTGACTCCCAGATCACTGCTGTCAACAACGTCGTCAGAGTATTACGCCACTTTTACGGCGTAAGGAACATCCTTTCCAGGGTGATGACTTGTATATAAGGCAAAATAAATAAACAAAAACACAAATACTCCTACACACCTTGGGCTATGTTCACACGTAGCATTTTTGACACGTTTTTGCACTTTTGCATTGCTTTCAACCAAGACAAATGCATTCACCAGGAAATGTCATTTTAACATTTTACAACCTTATCTGGCCATGTGGTGTGTGACACATCATCAGACACATGCATACAGTGCTGAAAAGACATGGGAACAGCAAGGGGAAGACCTCTGGAAACATCTCTGAATCCCAGGTCACTGCCTAAATGTGTGCCCATCATAAGTGATCCTTGGCACATGCGAAGATGCCTCCCGCCATGCACCTGTCGTTGCAGACTTGCAACAATCACCGTCCACGTCCTTGTCCCACTGCAGTGTTCAGTTGTCCCTACCCCATTCCTTGGAATGCAAGCACAAGAATGCCGGCAGCCACCCACCCACAGGCTGCAATACTATACTGCCAAATTTTTGACAGCTGCTTGCACTTGAAATGTGGCCTTTTAGGCTCGTGGAGGCGGAAGATTTTCATAACCTCATGCCGGCGGCGGCCGGGTGTCCATACTCGGTCCCCAGTCGCCACTATATTTCCCGGTATCGCCTCCGCCTTCCACAACCACGGGTCCAATAACATTACCCGTGCCCTCCCCAGTGCACTTACTGGGAAGGACCGCCTAACCACAAACACGTGGACAGGTGAATGTGGCCAGGGACGGTACGGAGCCAGTCCACAACTTTTTTTGCTAAGAGTTGTATTTAGCTCGGTGAAAGGACTGGCATAGAGGGAAACCGTATCTACCCTGCGTGTCATTTCTCCCAGAAAATCCTGTAATTGAGCTTGTTGCAGAAGCAATGGCAGCCCATCCAACATCAACTCGCACTTGTCAATGGTGCTTTGACACACACACATCTTTCTTTGCGCATTTAATTTCTTGAATACAGAATTGGAAAATGGCCTGATCCGTAATGCGTTTTGAGAAATAACATGCATAAGCATGGCCGATCCGCATTAAAAAAGCAGCCATAGAGTGTCCAGGAACCTTCCCCCACACTTTTCTTAGCCAGGGCTGCTTTTCGGCAGGGTTGCACGGGCCCACCAGAGAACCAGAGACTCCTCCGGCGGGCCCTGGCTTCTCCTTCAGGAGAGTTCATAGTGCCGAGGTGAGGCCATGATGATGATAGAGGCCATCATCTGCTTAGTTTTCTGTTACTTGGAATGCAATTGCAAGTATGCAGCCAGCCACCCACCCACCCACAGGCCGCAACACTAAACTGACAGATTTCTGGGCAGCTCTTTGCACTTGAAATATGGCCTTTTAAGCTTGTGGAGGTGGAAGCTTTTCACAACCTCATGCAGGCGGCGGCCGGGTGTCCATACTCGGTCCCCAGCCGCCAGTATTTTTCCGGTATCGCCTTCGCCTTCCACAAGCACGGGTCCCACAACATTACCCATGCCCTACCCAGTGCACTTACTAAGAAGGACTGCCTAACCACAAACACGTGGACAGGTGAATGTGGCCAGGGACGGTACGGAGCCAGTCCACAACTTTTTTTGATAAGAGTTGTATTTAGCTCAGTGAAAGGACTGGCATAGAGGGAAACCGTATCTACCCTGAGTGTCATTTCTCCCAGGAAGCCCTCTAAAGCTGCTTGCACTTGAAATCTGGCCTGAACATTACTGCTGGTACTTTTCTGTGGCAATTTTCTTGCCTCCTACCAGCCTGGAATATTTCCAGCAAACTATGGTACAACACCATGGTATTAGCACTGCCCCCAGTACCAGCAGCGAAGCCATCCTCAATTTCCTTCTCTGGAATTTTATTTGGTAGACTGAGTGGCTGCCAAAATAAATTTTCTCACAAAGGAGCTGATGATAGAGTGGCAGTAGGTTCAAGTTTCTCCAGCCTGTTAGATATTAGAGGGTGAACGGCAGCACATTGGATCAGTGGTTAGCACTGAAGTCTTGCAGCACTGGGATCCTGGGTTCAAATCCCAGCAAGGACAACATCTGCAAGAAATTTGTATGTTCTCCCACAGGGTTGGACAGTCCCACCAGAGAATTCTCTGGTGTGCCTTGGCTTCTACCTCAGGAGAGTTCATGATAGCGCTAACTTTGCAGCTGCTATGGGGCTCTTGAGCGGGTGAGAAAGGTTAGCCCTCAGAAACAAATCCTCTGGTGGGCAGAATGTTTTTCAATCTGAAACAGCTTCTCAGTGGGAGTTGTATTTCACAGCATGCCATATTCTTTAGCTCTGTGAAAGGACTGGCATATAGGGAAACCTTATTTACCCCGGTTGTCATTTCTCCGTCACCAGGTTCCGCCCATTGTAACACACGACCATGCCTGGCTGTATGTTCAGCGGTGAGAGCCACAGATCAAGCTGCTGTGTTACAGCTTTCAACAACTATGCAGCGCTGGGCGGTTTGTTAATTAAGCATTAAGCATGTTATCTTCAGCACAGCCTGCTGCTGTTTGGCCAAGGCAGTGCAGCAGTGCTGTCAGCTTGTGACTGATGTGGTCATTTCGGAGATGGAGGAGGAGGTGCATGAGCTGAACAATGTGATTACATTGAGGTTAAATTGGTGATGCTGTTTTTTATACTAAAGAAAGATCCTATTGTTATGTTTTTTTATGTTATTTTTTATGACAAATGCATTCACCGGGAAAAGTCATTTTAACATTTTACAACCTAATCTGGCAATGTGGTGTCATCAGACACATCCTGTTTTATTTATGATGGAGGGACTCTGAAAGTCATAAAGCCTATTTTTATAGGAACATCAGACGGCCCTTACTATTCTTAAAAGGCCAGCAGTCGGCCCTAGCTATTGTTAGAGAGCCATCAGAGGGCTATGCTTTGTTGTTCCCATTATTAACAAGTGGGTCTCCTATACTGTTATTGCGCATCCAGTGACTGCAAGGGTTGTCAAAAATTTGGACGCAACCTAATACCCCTTTGAAGAGACATAGAGGAGGGTCTCAGTAAAAAAAATGTTCCCATGATAAAGGAGTGGGTCTTCTATAGTGGTAATGCCCATGCTGTGACTGCAAGGGTGGGCAAAATTTTTGAATAAAACACTAACAATTTAAAGACACAAAGAGCATGGCCACAGTAACAAGGTACGACATGATCCCGTTAGAAAGGAGAGGGTCTGCTATACAGTTATAGGGTATGCAGTGAATCCAACGGCTGACAAATTTTAGGAAAAACCCCACTAAGAATTTAAGGACACACAGAGCAGGGCCACATTAACAAGGTACGACATGTTCCCATTAGAAAGGAGAGGGTCTGCTATACAGTTATAGGGTATGCAGTGAGTCCACCGGCTGACCAAGTTTAGGAAAAAACCCACTAAGAATTTAAAGACACATAGACCAGGCCACAGTAATGACAAATTCCCATTAGAAAGGAGAGAGTCTCCCATAGTGTTGGACTATGCAGTGACTGCAAGAGCTGCCAAAAATTTGGAGGCACTTCAATGGCCCTTGGAAGAGACGTGGAGGAGCGCATCATAAAAAATTGTTACCATTAGAAAGGAGCGGGCCTCCTATACTTGTAATGCCATGCACTAAGTGTATGGGCTGACAAACATTTACTCCTGGGGGGTATACATGAACATACTGTATAAAAAATTTTTTTTAAGGGCATCATAAAAATGTAGCGCCCCGAGGGCTCGACCGCTACAGGGGTATTGCACCTCTGCCAGAGGTGTGATATTCCACTCCCGGGTAAGGATGGAGTATGGACCAGGGTTCAGTTAGCTGCATACAGCACACTCACCCCATTTCCGAGGGACAGCTCAACGGTGCTCCCATTAGACAGAAATGCAGGCACGACAGACCATGTCCCTGGCTGGAGTGGGGAGGGGGTAGGAATACCCAGTGATGTAGGAGCAGATAGGGGTTGGTTCCTGAGCGTAGATAGGAGCCCATTGTTTGCTGGTCACCTGGGCTCATGTTCTAGAGGGAGGTATAAAAGGTGGGCACCATCTTAGAACAGTGTTCAGTCAGAGAGAAGAAGTGACAGAGTGGGGGCCTCTGCAAGGGGCTCTTCTCCGTAGGCGGGCCTAGCCTCTGAGGCCCAGCCAGCACAGAGAGAAGAGAAGAAGAGAAGTTCAGTGAGTGGAGTAAGAGAAGGAGTTCAGCCAGAGAGAGCTGACAGGGAGCTGTGGCTCAGTCTGGGCCCAGCTCCACGAGGCAGGCCTAGGGTGAAGGCCAGGAACAGAAAGGAACAAGAACAGAAAGGAACAAGAACAGAAAGGAACAGAAGAGAAAGAGAAAGAGAGAAACAGAAGGGCTCAGGAACAAGACGGCAGAAGGGACCCTAAGAACCAACGAGAATACAGGGTGAAGGGTCAGGCAGATTAAGGGTACCGGATCCCAAGTTGGTGGAGGAGAAACAGCCCTCAGCCAAAGACCGGAGGTCGTGATCATTTATTGGTGCGACACCTCATCAAACCTGCTAGGAAGGCACCATATAGGACAGCGGGGAACGGGAACCACATTTACCCGCACAAGTCCGCGGCAGCTGGACAAAAGTGGGTCACTGGTGAGGCAGGCCAGAGAAAGGATTGAAGGGGTCCTGTGTCATGCTCCTGAACTGCCTGGGGTTGACCGAGCCCCTCACCTGGTGGACGCAGCACGGCTCGGGCGGTCATTGCTGACAGAAGTGACCCGGAGTACATGAACTGTGAGTAAAAGACATTGGACTGCAGTACGTTGTCTGTGTACTCTTTCGCTCCTCCAGCACTAACGGCACTGGGACTCTCTGCACCATCACCCCCACCATCCACTACACTGCCCTGGGGCTGCACTCTTCCCGTGGGGAGTCACACTACCTCAGCTGCATACATCATCAGCCCCAGCGATCTGCCTTGCAGCGGCGGTTCATAATAACCGCAATCCACGGGTGGCGCAGTCGGACATCACTTAGGACGGCTAAAGGACTACCACTGGTCTGACCACCCTGAGCCACGGAACCGGGTCGCCACTACTACCCCCACCGTCTCCCTATTGCCCGGCTCCGAGTGCCCCACGGCCCAGGGGCGAGTCAAACACCCTTAAAAAAAATTATGTGGGTGTTGCATCATGGACCACGGTCACCCTGGTGATATGGTGGTGGAGGATGAGGAGAAGGAGGAGGACAAGAGCAAATAGCCAAAATCAGGAAGCGTATACCCATGTGTGGGTGTGAAAAGGTGCATGGGAATACACCTCCCAAGAAAAGACACTGGATTTGAGTTTATGTTACGCTGCTATTGTAGCACCCTGAGGACTCGGCTGCTACAGGGGTATTGCACCTCAACCCAGAGGTGTGGTATTCCACTCCCGGGTAAGGATGGAGTGTGGAACTGAGCTTAGTAGGCTGCATGCACTACATACATCCCATTTCCGGGGGACAGAACTACGGTACTCCCACCAAGTATATATGTGCAGGTACGACAGCGTCTGTCCCTGGCTGGAGTGGGAAGGGGGGTGGAACATCCCAGTAGTGTAGGGGCAGATAGGGGGAGCACTCTGGGTAAAGCTAGGAGCTCATTGGGTGCTGGTTACCTGGGCTCACACATAGAGGGAGTATATAAGGTGGGCACCATCTTAGGACAGGGTCTTTTTAAGAGCTGAGGAAGAGTTCAGCCAGGAGGGCTGACAGGAGCTGTGGCTCCGTCTGGGCCCAGCTCCAGGGCTAGGCCTGCAGTGAGGAGAGAGGAAGAAGGAAGGCCCAGAGTGGAAGACAAGAGGGAACCCTGAGAACCCAGAATTAAGCCAGAAGGGTGAAGGGTTGGCGGACACGGGTACCGGAACCCAAGCTGGTGGAGGTCAATCATCCTCAGCCAGGAACCGGAGGTCATGGTCAAGATTTGCCACGACCCCCACCAAATCCACCAGAAAGGCACACCAAGTATAGGGTCAGGGAACCCAGAGAAGGTTTAACCACCAAGAGACCCGAGGGAGCCGGCCAAAGGTGGATCCCTGGTGGGGACGGCCAGGAGAAAGAGAGGAGAGAGGGAAGCTCAGGACCACGCTCCGGAACTGCCTGGGGGTTGGCCGAGTCCAGGACCTGGTGGACGCAGCACGGCTCGGGTGGTCACTCAAGGCCAGAGTGACCAAAGGAACACCCGTGAGTTAAAAACCCTGAAACTGCATCCCACGTCTCTGACTCTCCTTTCTACACTACAACTACCCCCATCATCCGCATCTGCTGCCCTGAGGCCATACCCCTCCCGTTGGGGGTTATACCACCACGCTGCACATCCTGATACACCTGGCCTCAGTGGACTGTTCTGCAGCGGCGGCTTCAAAGCCGCACTCAACGGGTGGCGTAGTCGATCAAGTTAACATCTACTGCCATAGACTGCCACTTAGTTTGACACCCTGGGCACGGACCGGGTCACCGCCACAAGGACTACTACCCCTATCCAGATCCGGCTCCGGGTATCCCCTGAACATGGCCCAGGGGGTGCGTCAACTTTGGCGTAGTCGGCAGGATTACGTGCCCGCAACCACCGGGTACTGCGTGCCTGAAGAAAAGTTCACATTTACCTCAAAAAGAAGTCTCCCGCCGGTTCCGGAGGGTCCCCGCCATCGGACGCCATCTCGGATCGTTTCCCGCCATTTGCCAGTCATCTGCAGTCTTTTCCCGCCATCCACGGAGTTTCCCGCCACTGGGAGACGATTCCCGCCATCTGAGAAGATTTCCCGCCCTGGCAGAGCGGACGCCATTATGGGCGTGCCAGAGGGTGGCAAGAGGCCACCTCCCATCGTGGGCCAGGTCCAAGAATGGCGCCAAAAGCGGAAACCGCCCCCACCAGCAGAGACTGTAATGATAGAGATGTCCATCAGCGTGAGGGGACTGCCCCTGGAACTGACAATCACCGAGTTGCCCCGGGACCGCCCTCAGTATGGGCGGATACAGAACAAAAGAGCGAGGATGGGTGCAGCCTGGAGGAGTCTGGAGAGGTCGCACCCGGAGATGGAGGGAGAGTCAGGCAGCACCGACCCTGTGGTCAGGAGCCTGTTGCAAGCAACCACCCCACTAGGCCTGGTGGAGATCCTGGCACAGCTCCCCCAAGACCGGGAGCGTGCACAGACCGCGCTGGAGGGCCTCGCACGGAGGATGGCCCGGGTGCAGCGAGAAATGCTGACTGAGTGGAGTAGGGAGATGGCCCAGCAGGCTGGAACCCGCCAGCGGAGCACGCCACCCGAGACGAGGAGTCTGACCGCCTCTGAGGATGGTGCAGGAGGAATGAAGGCCGGAGACGACGCCGAGGAAGGAGCTGAAGAGACGGAGGCAGGTAAAGGGGACGTCACAACCCCAAGCCTAATAACCGTGAACCTGCCCCAGCTCCCCGTCGCAGAGCCCGAAATTCCCCCTACCGTGCCTGTCGCTGCACCGCCACCGTTCCCAGCTAGGCCTCAAGCGGCAGGAGCCGCGGCCACGCCCCCTGTGACGTCACGCGCCTCAACCCTGAGCGCGGCCAAGCAGGAAATGCCACCGGCCTGGTCGCAGGGCCGAGTACCCCCAGGCGCCGCAGACCCAACAGCGCCCTCTACCTCCACTAAGCCACCGGCCTGGTCGCAAGGTCAAGTACCCCCGGGCGCCGCCGTCTCCACGGTGCCCTTTACCTTCAGGGTGCCCCAAGCCTGGTCGCAAGGCCTGGAAGACCCGGGCGCCGCTGCCACCACCGCGCCCTCAACTTCCACAGTGCCGCACCTGGGTGAAGACCTATTCGCCCAACACACTTGCCCGGATGGGCAGCCCTTTGTGTGGCCACCGGAGTACTACCATCTCCGACTCCGGAAGGAAGGACCCCTGTGCGAGCCCCTGATTCCGGCTCCGGCGCCTGTCAAGATCACCCCACTCTCGTTGGAGGAGGCGCAGTTCGCGTGGGACCCCACTGGAGGAGACCTCATCGGGTTCACTCAAGAAACCCGGGCGGCCGCAGCTGAGCGTGCGGAGTGCTGCCGGCAGCAATTGGAGGTCTTCGACAGGGAACGGAGAGAGAGGCGGGTCCGCGAGGAGCGGCTGCAAGTACAGAGTGCAGAGCAGAAGAGCCGGACCCGACGGAACCCCCGTGCAGCCCATGGTCCCCGTGCCACCGGGACTGTAATCAAATTCCAACTGCAGCATGGTTGGGGCTTCATCCGGGACCACCGCACCCCCGGCGACGTCTTTGTGACCCGCAGGGACGTCGAGAGCCATCTGCCGGAGGGACACAGAGGTCGTGACCTATACCTGGGTGACGAGGTCACCTTTACCCGGCATCAATGTGCCAAAGGACCCTACGCCCTTCATGTACACCGGTTGACGGAGGAAGAGCTGCGGTGTGAGGAAGGACAAGAGGACCCGGACGGGTCTGAAGCCTACCCGCGAGAAGGAGCAGGAGGACGCCATTACTGAAGTACGGTAAAGTGGAACTGTAAATAGTTACCCGTAAGGGTACAGGAACTGTTGCCAGAAAAGTATAGTCCCCGTTGGGACAAGTGTGAACTGTTACCCGTGTGTCCCCTATCCCTTAACAGGCTGAGGACTGTGAACAGCCAATCCTTATCCCCACTGGCCGAGGACTGAGAGAGGCCATAACCCCTTGTATATAGTTGCGCTTCCTAAGGCGCCCCCTACCGGTTTTATAGGAAACTGTGTTTTTTCTAAAAGAGACTGTTGCACTTTACCCGGTCACAAGTTGCACCGTGGCCGGAGGAACAAGAATGTTTACAATGAAAAGTTTATTATGAAAAAGTTTTATGCTGCTGATAATGTATATAATGTTTTATATGTTTATGGATGTTATGAAAAAAAATTGTATGTTTTGGTATGTTTTTATTCTTTTACAGCCCGAGGACGTGCTGTGATTTACCAGGGGGGAATGTAGCACCCTGAGGACTCGGCTGCTACAGGGGTATTGCACCTCAACCCAGAAGTGTGGTATTCCACTCCCGGGTAAGGATGGAGTGTGGAACTGAGCTTAGTAGGCTGCATGCACTACATACATCCCATTTCCGGGGGACAGAACTACGGTACTCCCACCAAGTATATATGTGCAGGTACGACAGCGTCTGTCCCTGGCTGGAGTGGGAAGGGGGGTGGAACATCCCAGTAGTGTAGGGGCAGATAGGGGGAGCACTCTGGGTAAAGCTAGGAGCTCATTGGGTGATGGTCACCTGGGCTCACACATAGAGGGAGTATATAAGGTGGGCACCATCTTAGGACAGGGTCTTTTTAGGAGCTGAGGAAGAGTTCAGCCAGGAGGGCTGACAGGAGCTGTGGCTCCGTCTGGGCCCAGCTCCAGGGCTAGGCCTGCAGTGAGGAGAGAGGAAGAAGGAAGGCCCAGAGTGGAAGACAAGAGGGAACCCTGAGAACCCAGAATTAAGCCAGAAGGGTGAAGGGTTGGCGGACACGGGTACCGGAACCCAAGCTGGTGGAGGTCAATCATCCTCAGCCAGGAACCGGAGGTCATGGTCAAGATTTGCCACGACGCCCACCAAATCCACCAGAAAGGCACACCAAGTATAGGGTCAGGTAACCCAGAGAAGGTTTAACCACCAAGAGACCAGAGGGAGCCGGCCAAAGGTGGATCCCTGGTGGGGACGGCCAGGAGAAAGAGAGGAGAGAGGGAAGCTCAGGACCACGCTCCGGAACTGCCTGGGGGTTGGCCGAGTCCAGGACCTGGTGGACGCAGCACGGCTCGGGTGGTCACTCAAGGCCAGAGTGACCAAAGGAACACCCGTGAGTTAAAAACCCTGAAACTGCATCCCACGTCTCTGACTCTCCTTTCTACACTACAACTACCCCCATCATCCGCATCTGCTGCCCTGAGGCCATACCCCTCCCGTTGGGGGTTATACCACCACGCTGCACATCCTGATACACCTGGCCTCAGTGGACTGTTCTGCAGCGGCGGCTTCAAAGCCGCACTCAACGGGTGGCGTAGTCGATCAAGTTAACATCTACTGCCATAGACTGCCACTTAGTTTGACACCCTGGGCACGGACCGGGTCACCGCCACAAGGACTACTACCCCTATCCAGATCCGGCTCCGGGTATCCCCTGAACATGGCCCAGGGGGCGCGTCACTATCATTCGGTGGTGTTGAGAAGTCTGGCCCAATCCAGCCCTTGTTCATTTTTATAAGAGTCAGCCTGTCAGCATTTTCAGTTGACAGGAGGATGCGCTTATCAGTTATAATTCCACCAGCGGCACTAAAAACCCGATCTGATAAAACGCTGGCAGCAGGGTAGGCCAGGACCTCCAAGGCATAGAGAGCCAGTTCATTCCACATATCTAGCTTGGATACCCAATATTTATAAGGCACAGAGGAATCACGGAGGACGTTGGTACGGTACGGCAAGGTACTCCCTCAGCATCTTCCCAAACTTTGCACTCCTTGTGAGAGTACCCTGCGCCTCAGGGCCTGTGCGATGGGAGGGTCTGAGAAAACTCTCCCAGAACTTTGACAGTGTTCCCCTGCCTCTGCTGGATTGAAGTTGTGTCTCTCTCGCCTGTACTCCTTGGTTGTCGAACGAAGTGTGCCCTCTGCCTCCAGCGTTTTCAGATGGGAATTTTTTTAATAGGTCCGCAACAAGGGCCTTCTGGTACTGCCTCATTTTTGTACACCTGTCCGCCTCAGGAATAAGAGATATAAAGTTCTCCTTGTAGAGTGGGTCTAGAAGTGTCACCAACCAGTAATGACCTAAAATTTTGAGAATGCGAGGGTCATGGGAAAGGCAGCATAACATAAACTCAGCCATGCGTGCCAGACTACTAACAGGCAAGACTTCCGTGTCCTCACCAAGAGGATGACTGACCATGCTCTCCTCCTCCTCCTCTCTGTCCTCTGGCCATCCACGCTGAACAGACGGTATGACAGCTGTGCAGATAGCACCGTCTATAGTGCATGAAACTAGTTCCTGTCCTTCCTCCTCCTCCTCTTCCTCATTGTCACCCAATCCACGTTGGGATGAGATGAGGCTTGGCTGTGTGTAATCACCCTGTATGGTTAATTGCTCCATCTTATCATTCTCCGCCTGCAATGCATCATCTTTGATTGTGAGCAGAGAGCGTTTCAGAAGACAGAGAAGCGGGATGGTGACGCTAATTATGGCGTCATCGCCGCTCACCATCTTGGTGGAGTCCTCAAAGTTTTGGAGGATGGTACATATGTCTGACATCCACGTCCACTACTGAGGTCTTATGTGTGGAGTCTGAACTGAATACCGATAGCCTTTTTGATGCTGGTACTCAACAACTGCCCTCTTCTGCTCACAAATCCTTCCCAACATCTGCAATGTAGAGTTCCAACGTGTGGGGACATCACACACCAGTCTGTGAGCCAGAAGCTGCAAACGCTGCTGAAACACTGCAAGGGCAGCGGAAGCTGTAGCTGACTTTCTAAAATGGGCACACAGGCGGCATACTTTAACAAGCAGATCCGGCAGCTCCGGGTAGGATTTGAGTAACCGCTGAACCACGAGGTTAAGCACATGGGCCAGGCATGGTACGTGTGTGAGCTCGCCTCGCCTCTGAGCCGCCACCAGGTTCCAGCCATTGTCACACGCGACCATGCCTGGCTGTAGGTTCAGCGGTTTGAGCCACAGATCTGCCTGCTCTTTCAGAGCTGTCCATAACTCTTCAGCATTGTGTGTTTTTTCACCTAAGCATATTAGCTTCAGCACAGCCTGTTGCCGCTTGGCCGAGGCAGTGCTGCAGTGCTTCCAGCTTGTGACTGATGTGGTCATTTCGGAGATGGAGGCTGAGGAGGAGGAGCAGGCTGAGGAGCATGAGGTTCAGGAGCTGTAGACCGTGGGGGCAACCCTGATTGACCTAGGGCCTGCAATCCTTGGCGTCGGGAGGACGTGTTCCGTCCCAAGGTCCGACTGTGTCCCGGCTTCCACTATGTTAACCCAGTGTGCCATCAGCGAGATGTACCGTCCCTGCCCACAAGCACTTGTCCACGTGTCCGTGTTTAGGTGGACTTTACCGGTAACTGCGTTGTTGAGGGCACGGCTAATGTTTTGGGACACTTGCTTGTGTAATGTGGGGACGGCACACTGGGAGAAATAGTGGCGGCTGGGGACAGAGTACCGAGGGACGGCCGCCGCCATCAGGTTGCGGAATGCTTCTGTTTCCACAAGCCTAAAAGGCAACATTTCGAGCCAAGCAGTCGTGAATTGTGAGAATTTAGTAGTGTGGCCTGTGGGACGTTGGCTGCATATTTGCGCTTGCATTCCAAGGACTGGAGTATGAACAACTGAACGCTGCGCTGGGACAAGGACATAGACGTGCTTCCTGATGCTGCTACTTGAGAGTGTGCAATGACAGGAGCAGGGCAGGAGGCATCTTTGTACTATGGACAGGGGATTGACTTGCATGCACAACAGCAGAAGAAGCAATGGTGCCACCTGTAGACACTGTTCCTGGACCCTGGTGTTCGGCCCACAAAGTCGAGTGCTTTGCTGCCATGTGCCTCATCATGCTGGTGGTGGTCAGGCTGGTCGTTTTGCCACCCCTGCTGATGCTGGTCTGGCTCGTGATGCAAATGGCCTTTTTGGAGTTATCGGCAGAGTCTTTAAAAAACAACCAGACTCGGGAAGACCTAACAGTTGTAGTGGCAACTTCCTTCATGTTGGTGTTACGGGAAATGGTAGCCTGCCTTCTGTCTGCGGCCACCACACTGCTTCTTCCTGCCTGTTGGGGTGCTCTGCCTCCCTCCCCCTGTGTGCTGCTGTCCTTGCTCTGCATGTCCTCCTGCCAGGTTGGGTCAGTTACTATATCATCCACCACCTCGTCTCCCACTTCTGCACCCTGGTACTATTCCTGACTTTCTGTCAATTGTGTCTCATCATCGTCCACCTCTTATGACAGTTTCCCACCGTCGCCTTCGTGTGACCGTGGCTGCTCAAATATTTGGGCATCGCTACACGTGATCTCCTCTTGCCCCGCTTCAAGTGGACCGGGCGAGAGGCCCGAATCTATAAATGGAAAAGTGAACAGCTCTTCAGATTGTCCAAGTGTGGGATCAATTGTCTCTGGGTACTCGGCATGGTGGGAGGAAGGAGGATCAGGGTGAGGAATATGAGGTCCAGACTCATGGCTACTGAGACTTGACCGTGTGGAAGACAGAGTGGTGGTGGTGGTGGTGGCTAAGTGACTGGAAGCATTATCCGCTATCCAACCAACAACCTTTTGACACTGATCTGGGTTCAATAGTGGTGTGCTGCGGTCCCCTAGAAATTGGGACAGGAAGGTCAGGCGAGAAGATGTGGGTGTTTGTTGTGGCACAATTTCGGCTTGCCCACGGCCTTGTCCTCGGCCTCTGCATGCACCATTACCATCACGTCCAGTTCCCCGTCCCTTGCCACGTGCCTTGCCCATTTTAAATGGAGGATAGTATCTTCCACGCTCACTACAAATGATTGAGTTTGAAGCGAAGTTATATGTGATCGGTGTGATGGAGAAAACAGAGTTTTAAATACCTGGCCTGTAGGTAAGTAGTGTGAACAGCAAACTGCTGTGAATTGCTTCACTGACACACTGAAAAAATGGAGGCCAGAAATGGCAGTATTTTCTGACAACGTATATGTGATCTGTGTGACGGAGAAAACACAGTTTTAAATAGCTGGATTTCTAGCGCTCTAATATGGAAAGGACCTGGCTGTATTCTGCAGTGCCAACAAGCAAATGGTGCAGAAAAACGGTGTTCTCTGGATTGCTTTATAAGCAAATAATGAGGATTAAGATCCAAAGAAAAGTATTCCTCGCCCCTGAGACCTGGGCCTTTGTATAGAAATATCTAACAGCAGCAGAAGGCAGAATTGGAATGGAGCCTCTTGTGCTATATGCACTGCAGTCTGCTATATACACTGCCTGCCTGCCTATTTACACTGCCTGCCTGATATCTCTGCAGATGGATTAGTCCTCAGAAGGACTGTTTGTTGAGATGTATATGTGTAATGTGCGGTTTTTCTCACTACACTACCTAATGCACGATCAAATCTCTCCCTAACGCAGCAGCAGCTCTCCCTACACTGTCTGATCCGGAGTGACTGTGATGAGCATGGCGGTGCCAGGTCAGATATAGACCTGATGACGCTGTGCAGCCAGCCAATCACTGTAATGCCCACAACCAACATGGCTATGGCATTACAGTGCATGGCAGGCAATCCCTGCATGTTCATTGGCTCTGTAAAGAGCACCAAACATGCAGGGATGGGTCCCGACTTCCCGCCCGACCAACCCGGAAATACTCGGTGAGCGCAGAGCATCTCGAGCAGTGAGATACTCGGGCGAGCACCGAGCAGTAGCGAGCATGCTCGCTCATCACTAGTTGTCATTAAGATTTAAAAAGAGAAAACACAGAAATGTGACAGTAAATGGCTTCACCCAACCAATAACCATGAGTGGAGAAAAAGTGTTTTTGTTATCATTCATTTTTTCTGAAACAAGGCCAAGAAAGGAAAAATTCTGCCGGGGTATGTAAACTTTTGAGCAGAACTGTATATGCGCCAGCCCCAGTGTCTCCTATTCTATATACTCCAGCCCCAGTGTGTCCTATTCTATATACTCCAGCTTCTTCTGTGATGTATATGCTCTAGCCCCAATGTATCCTGTGATGAATATACGCCAGCCCCAGTGTCTCCTATTCTATATACTCCAGCCCCAGTGTCTCCTATTCTATATACTCCAGCTTCTTCTGTGATGTATATGCTCTAGCCCCAATGTATCCTGTGATGAATATACGCCAGCCCCAGTGTCTCCTATTCTATATACTCCAGCCCCAGTGTCTCCTATTCTATATACTCCAGCTTCTTCTGTGATGTATATGCTCTAGCCCCAATGTATCCTGTGATGAATATACGCCAGCCCCAGTGTCTCCTATTCTATATACTCCAGCTCCAGTGTCTTCTGTGACGTAGCTAATGTAGCCCTAATGTCTCTTATGCAGAGGCGTCGCATGATAAAGCAGTGGGACACAAGCTCCCTGCCCTATCACTATCTCTTTCATATGCCACAGATCGCCATAGGCCTGCGGTTAACGAGATGTCAGCATCCTCACGCAGGTGGCTCGGTGACATCATTGCATCGCTCTGCTCTGCTGTCCCGCCATGGAAGAGGAGACAGAGGCCGTGATGTAGGGAATCAGGATTAAGTGAGATATTTTTTTAAATGATCGGGCAGTGGAGCCATCCTACTATATATCTGGAGTAGTGGGTCCATCATACTACATATGGAGTAGTGGGGCCATTATACTATATGTATGTGGGGCAGTGGGACCATCATAGTATATACAGGTGCATCTCACTAAATTAGAATATCTTCAAAAAGTTAATTTATTCCAGTTCTTCAATACTGTTTCAGTATGCTCCACAATCATGAGGAAGACTGCTGACTTGACAGATGTCCAGAAGGCAGTCATTGACACACTCCACAAGGTCCTAGAGTTCCAATTTTCATTTGGAAATCAAGGTCCCAGAGTCTGGAGGAAGAGTGGAGAGTCCACAATCCAAGCTGCTTGAGGTCTAGTGTGAAGGCTCCACAATCAGTGATGGTTTGGGAGGCCATGTCATCTGCTGGTGTAGGTCCACTGTGTTTTATCAAGACCAAAGTCAGCACAGCCGGCTACCAGGACATTTTACAGCACTTCATGCTTCCCTCTGCCGACAAGCTTTTTGGAGATAAAAATGTCATTCTCCAGCAGGACTTGGCCCCTGTCCACACGGCCAAAAGTACCAATACCTGGTTTACACACAACAGTATCACTGTGCTTGATTGGCAGCAAACTCGCCTGACCTTAACCCCATAGAGAATCTATTATTGAGAATCTATGGGGTATTGTCAAGAGGAAGATGAGAGACACCAGACCCAACAATGCAGATGAGCTGAAAGACAGCTTTTTGTATTGAAGAACTGAAATAAATTAACTTTTTGATGATATTCTAATTTAGTGAGATGCACCTGTATATGGAGCAGTGGGACTATCATGCTATATATATGGAGGAGTGGGGGCATCATACTAAATATAGAGCAGTGTGTGTGTGTCACCCCAGGCCTGGATGCCACAAACAATAATCTGTTTCTGAAAGCAGGAGGGAGGTCCCCTGGTTAGGGACAATTAGCATACAGCACCTCCTGTCCCAGGCCAGCAGGGGGAGCTGGCTGCCCCTATAAAAGCTGGAACTGGGGGCAGGGTTAGAGAGAACTGGAAGACCTAGCTCAGGAGTGAGACTAGTCCCAGAGAAGGAGGGACAGTTCAGCTGTTGCTGAGGAGTCCGTGAGGCAGAGGAGAAACTGCAAGCCAGGGACAGAGGCGACGAGAGCCGGTCCTGGCAGAGAACCAATCTACTGGACATTGGGGTCCGAGGCTGTCAGGGTTACAAGCCCAGCAGCAGAGAACCAAGCTGCGAGGGATTTCAGGTCCCTTGGCCTAAGAAGCCTGGAGGCTCCGCCACACAGAGGGACCAGTACATCGAGGAGCAACAAACAGGTACCCAAGGCCTGAGTCGCAAGCCATACAGGAGAGAAGTACACGGCCAGCTCAGGGACGTGGGCTATTACACCACGAAAAGGGGGATAGTCAGAAAGAGCATAGAGAGAACGGTAGGCCTACACACTCACCCTGACCAGTGGGGCTCGCCCGATTGCTCTCAGACACCCAGGCCCATTCCTAACCGGTACTGTTGGGCCATTAATAATATCTACAATAAAGACCCTGAACTGTTTGAAGCGGACTCTGAACTCTTACTATTGCGGCCTGCACTATCACCCCCAACATCCACCTACACTGCCCTGAGGCTACACTCTTCCCATGGGGAGTTATCCTACCCCTGTGCTGCACACCAGCACCAGCCTCAGCGGTCTGCCTTGCAGCGGCGGTTATCTCCAACCGCAATCCACGGGTGGCGTAGTCGGACATTCAAAACACTGATAAATAGACTGCCACCATTTGGTCTGACCACCCTGAGCCACGGGATCGGGTTGCCACTACTACCCCCATCAGCACCGTACACTAGAAGGCCCGGTTCCGGGTACCCCACGGCCCAGGGGGGGAGTCAGCTTTGGCGTAGTCGGCAGAATTGTGACCAACCCGCCACAAACGGGTATTGCGTGCCTGGAAAAGACTCTATACATATCTGAGTGAAGTTTCCCGCCATTTGGGGCCATTTCCCGCCAATCGGAGCCGTTTCCCGCCATCGGGCGCCATCTTCGGGACGACGCGCGGGAAGAAGAGGGGCGTGGACGTCCAAAAACGCGTGAGACCTGAAGCCCCGCCCTACGCTGAGACGCTGCTCAAGGTCCTGGATGGAGATCCAGCGGATGCCGATGTCATCACCGAGCAACGCAAGGTCCTCTCCCAGAGCATCGCGAGGGAAGCCGCGGCCTACAGAAGAGGATCGCCAGAAGGTAGGCCACGGTTAATTAGGAGGGAGGAAGATGTCGGACGCGGAGGGACCCTCTACCACCAGCGTAGCCGCTGCAGCTGTGATGCCGTTTTCCATGCCCTATATCCATAGGCGGATTATAATGAGGGCAATCCGGGCGACCGCCCAGGGCCCTGAGCCTGCAGGGGGTCCACGGCTCCAGGCGGGGTGTCTAATGCCGGATTGCCCTCATTATATGTGCGGGCCGCCGCGGCACATAGCGGTAGCAGTGGCGGGAGGGGGGGGCCTGGACTGCTCCCCCAGCAGCGGCCACCGCTACTTCTTCATCGGCCGGGCCAGCACTGCAGCAGTTAACTTCCCTGTGCTGGCCCGGCCGCGTCACTGCTAGGAGACATGGCCCTGTGCGCGGCTGTGTCTCCTAGCTGTGACGTCACACAGTGCGCCCCGGCCTGCAGTGCTGCACCGGAAAAGAGAGAGAGCAGGCAGGAGGAATTGAGCCGGGGGATGGTGAGTGTGTGTGTGTGTGAGCAGATGTGTGTGTGGGCAGGTGTGTGTGTGTTTGTGGGCAGGTGTCTGTGGGGGCAGGTGTCTGTGTGGGCAGGTGTGTGTGTGTGTGTATATGTGTGTGTGTGTATATGTGTGTGTGTCTGTGTGGGCAGGTGTGTGTGTGTATATGTGTGTGTGTGTATATGTGTGTGTGTGTGTGTGTGTGTGTGTGGGCAGGTGTCTGTGTGAGCAGGTGTGGGTGTGTGTGTGGGCAGGTGTGTGTGTGTGGGCAGGTGTGTGTGTGGGCAGGTGTGTGTATATGGGTGTGTGTGTGTGTTTGCGGGCAGGTGTCTGTGTGGGCAGATGTGTGTGTGGGCAGGTGTGTGTGTGTGTGTGGGCAGGTGTGTGTGTGTGTGTGGGCAGGTGTGTGTGTGTGTGGGCAGGTGTTGGTGTGTGTGTGTGGACAGGTGTGTATGTGTGTGGGCAGGTGTGTGTGTGTGTGGGCAGGTGTGTGTGTGGGCAGGTGTGTTTGTGTGTGGTCAGGTGTGTTTGTGTGTGGGCAGGTGTGTGTGTGTGTGTGGGCAGGTGTGTGTGTGTGTGGGCAGATGTGTATGTGTGTGGGCAGGTGTGTGTGTGTGTGTGTGTGTGGGCAGGTGTGTGTGTGTCTGTGTGGGCAGGTGTGTGTGTGTGTCTGTGTGGGCAGGTGTGTGTGTGTATATGTGTGTGTGTGTGTGTGTGTGGGCAGGTTAGAAAGTCTTGCCCTGTTGAACACTACACCTGACTTGAGGCCACCACCTCTTGGTTGTCCAATGTTCTTGCTTCTCTAGGGCTCTTCTCAGATATTCATTATACCAGCTCCCCAGAATACCAAAGTTAGGGTGGGTGACCGCGAGCCCTGGTGGTGGTCATAACTGCGGCCACCCAGGGGCAATACTCCATAACAACAATCCCCTGAGGTGGTGTAGGATGTAAGGACCTATTCACACTACATTCAGCGCTGCATTCAGGTCTTTACACAAGGCTTACAACTGAATCCCTGAAATTCAGGATTGTGCTGTCTGAAATGAGACATCTGAAAGCAGAGAAAATGGAGCCTAAAGATTCAGACTTTAGCCTCGGTTTGCCTTTGTTCAAATCAATGGCTATGTCAAGGCACATCTGAATGCCATTTTACAGGGATTTAGATAGAAGCCTGGAAAGAGGAGATGAATGCATTGCAAAATTCAGTGTGAATAGGCCCTTATATCTGGAGTCTTGATATTGATGCCACAAGCATTTTACTTGTTTTTAACTTAAAAAAAAAAATACACACACACAAATTATACACACACACACACACACTATACATACACACACAGTATACATACACACACATTATACACACACACACACACTATACATACACACACACAGATGTGTATGTGGGCAGGTGTGTGTGTGTGGGCAGGTGTGTGTGTGTGTGATGTCTGTCTGTGTGTGTGTGTGTGTGTGTGTGTGGGCAGATGTCATTGTGTGATGCCTGTTTGTATGTATTTTTGTGTTTCAAATGTGTTTATGCGTGTCTGTATATGTTTGTGTGTGTGTATGACTGCATGCGGCCTCCTGCTGAGTATAGTTGGCGCCGTGCGGCCTCCTGATGTCTCTGGGGGGGCTCCGTGCAGCCTCCCGCTGTGTATAGATGGCTACGTGCGGCCCCTCGCTGTTTATAGACGGCGCCGTGCGCCCCCCCGCTGTGTATAGATGGCTACGTGCGCCCCCCGCTGTGTATAGATGGCTACGTGCGGCCCCCCGCTGAGTATAGATGTCGCCGTGCGGCCTCCTGCTGTGTATAGATGGCTACGTGCGGTCTCCCGCTGAGTATAGATGGCGCTGTGCGGCCTCCTGCTGTCTCTGGGGGGAGCGCCGTGCGGCATCTATACTCAGCAGGAGGCCGCACGTAGCCAGCTATACACGTATACTCAGCAGGAGGCCGCACGTAGCCATCTATACGGTGCCATCTATACACAGCGGGAGGCCGCACGGCGCCATCTATACACAGTGGGAGGTCGCACGGCGCCATCTATACACAGCGGGAGGCCGCACGGAGCCATCTATACACAGCGGGAGTCTCAGTGTTTTGCAAGAGCAGTCAATAAATTCTGCTTGACTAATTCTGAGCACCATAAAGTCTGGTTCGCTTCTAACCTGCTGTCTTCATTTTCAGCTTGCTGAATTCTAACTCATTTACTGTCATTCGAGACGATGCCTTTGCTGGTCTCTTTCACCTTGAATACCTGTAAGTGCTCCACTTAATGTCATATTTTTGATTCTGTTCTTCTTCATCTTTTGGCATGTGCAATTGTATGAGCAAGTATTCATATGAATTTATGACCTACTTAAACCTTGGAGGACCTTAAATTTTATTCAATCAATTTTTTTTCCAGTTTAAAACTATGGGACATATATGTGCCTTGGTCCTCAAAGGGTTTTTAAAGGGGCTGCAAACATGAATACGAAAAAAATAATTCAATTAGTGCTTTTTGTGTTTATTTAATTTTTATTTGAAGTCCATTTTTTTTATATACTTTGAAATTAAGCTCTACCCCATGGAATGAAGCCCTACCTACATGACATCTGAGAGCTACATGGATCCCGCTTGTGTGGTGCCTGTCCGTCACTACTATTCAGTTTTAGGGTCCACTCACTAAGCCATATATTCTCTCATGCAAGAGAATAGGGCCAATTATGCTAATGACACTCGGCTCAAACTCTGTCAGAGCTTCAACTGAGTGTGATCCGATTCTCTCGCAGCACAGATATGGAGAAGATGGAGAACTTACTTTCTCCATCTTCTCCATAGTCTCTGTGAGTGTTCATCGGACTGCACTTGGATGACGTCCGAGTGCAGTCCAATGTTTTACGTGCACCCATAGACTTGTATGGGTGCACATGGTCCGAATATCGAATGAGATTATTTTCTCATGCCAATAATCGCACTGTCCCATAGTATAACATAGAGCCGAGTCCTATCCGATAAAACATCACATAGCATTCGGCCGTGTTATACGACAGTGTGAGCGAGCCCTTAGAGTCAAGGAATATTTACATGTAGATGATGATATTACTCTCCAAGTGTATATTTTTTTAGGCGAGTTCATAGTAAATGCTTTGCATTTTTGACATGTGATCAACTAAAGAGCAAGAAAGATTTAGGACCTCCCCTATAGAGAAACGAAAAATAGTTTGGAGGACTTGCATGTCCTTTTTATTTATTATGAGAAAATCATAAAAGATCCAGTTTTTTAACCATGCTGTGACTTTCTGCTGAGGGAGAGGGAGAGAGCTGCCCTATTCAGAGTCTGTAATAAGACCTGCTGACAAAAGTGTTGAAGATACAGTCTAATGTGAATTAACAATGAAAAAAAGTTAATTTAACAAATGGCTTGTATTTTTTTTAATACAAACTTTTTTGTCTTTACAGCTCTTTTAAAGGGAATCTGTCATCAGGTTTTTGCCACCTAATCTGAGAGCAGCATAATGTAGGGTTAGAGGCACTGATTCCAGTAATGTGTCACTTACTGGGCTGTTTAGTGTTGTTTTGATAAAATCATTGATTTGTCAGAAGGTAATTATCACTAGATGACTAGTAAGTTCTGTAGGACCCCACCCCCATCACTGATCAGTAGATTTCTGTGTACACTGAGCATGGGCAGAAAGCTGCCAATCAGTGGTGTGGGTGGGGCTATACAGAGCGCAGCATTCAGAGAGCTGCTAGATCTGCAGCAGATAAAACGGTGATTTTCTCAAAATGGCAACAAGTAGCTGAAAAAGTGACACATCGCTGGAATCAGGGTATCTGCCCCAATATTGTGCTGCTCTCAGATGAGGCAGCACAATTAATATTATGCCAAATTAATTTCCCATGAACTATCACATGATCTATCACAGGGGATCATGTGACATGTCACGTGATAAATCAGCTGTGTGGAGGGGGCCCGCGCCTTCTAAACTGCCCGGGGCCCTTGCTACTCTTAATCCACCCCTGCCTATATCCCCGGAGCGGCCTGGCTGCCCCAGTATGCCGGCGAGTCGCATACCTTGGGCGACTTTAAAGAAAGGCTGTATAGCCTGTTCAAAGTTTATCCCCTGACAGAAGAACAGAAGGTAAGCATACTGATAGGGCAGTTAACTGGTGCGGCCCAGCGGGAGGTAAAGTCTTGGACAGCTGAGGAGAAAAGGACTGTAAGGGGGGTTCTGACCCGTCTACGGGACACCTTTGATGCCCGTACCTCAGCAGAAATCAAAATGCGGTTCTATGGATGTAAGCAGCGAGCTCAAGATAGCATCCGAGATTATGCCCTAAATTTACAGGAAGCCTTGGGGGCAATTAAGCAAGCTGACCCTGGCAGCGTGCAGGATACAGATAAACTATTGACTGACCAGTTCATAGAAGGTCTGCTGTCCAGCGCCCACAGAACCCAGCTGCGCCTCATGGCCCTACAGAACCCCGATTTGACTTTTGCACAGTTCAACGATAGGGCCATCCGGGTGCTCCGAGAACCTGCACCGGGTGGCGCTGTAGCTTCCCGGCGCCCAGCCATCCCTTACCACCAGGGGGCGGCACCCTATCCCGCAGACCTTGTGGGGGCTGATGCGCAGGCCCTAAATCCATCCCCGCCTGCAAACCTGCACCATCAGGTCCAAGAACTAACAAAGAGTGTTGCTGCATTGTCCAGGACCGTACAGTCGTTACAGATGGACCCGTCAGGACCAATCAAGCTGGCTTCCAGTCCGGAGGATGTCCCGTGGCGTCGACAGAGGAGGATCCCGTCGTTCAGAGGGAGGCCCGCCGATCATTACACTGAGGATGGACAGCCGATTTGCCGCCGTTGCAGCCAGCCGGGACACGTAGCCAGGTACTGTACTTTAAATGGGTCCGACCTGGGGCAAAGGGCCAACCCCCAGGCATAAGGTCATCAGGCCCATCTAATTGGCGTGATAAGTAGGTAGGGGAACGCCCGGTTTTACCCGTAGTGCTGGACGGTATCCCCATGAGTGCACTGCTGGACACCGGGTCCCAAGTGACTACCATCCAATATGTACTTTTTAAGCAGTACTGGAGTGACACTGATATAACTCGTTATCCAGATGATGACTTGAGCATCATCGCCAGCAATGGTCAACCCGTGCCGCAGGTGGGGTTCAGAGAGATGACCATTAAGATTGGTAAAGTTGAACTGCCGGCACAGGGAGTGATCATTGTGGACATTGACCGTCGAGAAAGTCACCCTAAAATAACCTTGGGTACTAATGTGATTGAAAATTGTCTTTCAGAAGCAATTGTAATTTTGCAGCAGGTGGCGATGAATGCAAGCTCCAGCCAACAGAGGGTCCTCCAGAAGGAGATAAGAGCCCTGATGAGATGGCAACAGGTAGAACTGTCTGGTGGTGAGATCGGTAGCGTGAGGAATGGATGAGCGACCCGTTCCCCATTGCCATGCCCCCCAAAAGTGAAATGATCTGGTGTCGGAATGCAATCGGGTTAAGAGGGAGAGACTACCAAGCCATGGTAGAACCCGTGTACTCAGACAGCAGGCCCACCATTTTGACAGCCCAGGGGGTGGTCGATGTCCGCCATGGAAGGGTGCCCGTCTGGATCTTAAACATTGGGGAAAGGGAAGTACACTTGCCTTGGTACGCTACACTAGCCAAATTGTATACTGTTGAACACAATGCTGTCAGGGCCATGGAACCCTTGCCTCCATCTCCCCAAGCAGAGGGTAATGGTTCCCAGAAACCCAAGGAGGACTGGTGCCAGAAACTTCACGTGGGTGCTGACTCCACTCCCTTGCACCAAAAACAAGGAGTCTACCGGGTGGTTCAAGAGTACGAGAGAATCTTTAGTAAGCACCCGCTAGACTTCGGCAGAGTGAAAGGGGTAGAACACCACATCCCCATGGGGAGCCACCCACCAATAAAAGAAAGATACAGTTCTGTACCACCCCGCACACTATCAGAACGCAAAGGGCATGCTGAGAGAAATGAAGGAAGCCGGGGTCATTAGAGACAGTTGTAGCCCCTGGGCAGCCCCCTTGGTTCTGGTAAAAAAGAAAGACTGTACTATGAGAATGTGCGTGGACTATAGAGAAGTCAATCGTATCACCCATAAAGACGCATACCCGTTGCCTAGAATAGAGGAGTCTTTGGTCGCACTAAAATCAGCTAATTTCTTCTCTACTTTGGACCTTACTAGTGGGTACTGGCAGGTTCCTGTGGCAGAGGCTGATAAGGAGAAGACCGCCTTCACCACCCCGATGGGATTAAGTGAATTCAACTATATGCCGTTCGGGTTCTGCAACGCACCCGGGACCTTCCAGAGGCTGATGGAATGCTGTCTAGGGCACCGAAACTTTGAGACGGTCCTACTTTACCTGGACGACGTGATTGTCTATTCGAAGACTTACGAGGACCATCTAAAGCACCTGGCCGAGGTGTTCGATGCCCTGGCAGGCTTTGGCATGAAAGTGAAACCCTCCAAGTGCCATCTGTTAAAGCCGAAGGTACAGTACCTGGGACATGTGGTGAGTGCAGAAGGAGTAGCCCCTGACCCTGCAAAATCACGGCAATAAAGAACTGGCCAAGCCCCTCTAACATAAAAGAAGTGAGGCAGTTCCTCGGGTTGGTAGGCTACTACCAAAGGTTCATCCCCAGGTTCACCAAGATGGCAGCCCCTATGCAGGACCTCCTTATAGGACAATCTAAGACCAGAAGCCAAAAGCCACCCTTCAAGTGAGACAAGCCGGAAGAGGAGTCCTTCCGCCAGCTGAAGATGGCCCTCACGGGGGATGAGATCCTGGCCTACCCTGATTATGGCCAGCCTTTTATCCTCCACACAGACGCCAGTAATGTGGGGCTGGGAGCCGTACTGTCACAGAACCAACAGGGCAGAGAAAGGGTGATCGCGTACGCCAGCCGGAAGCTGAGGCCCACCGAGAGAAACCCGGAGAATTACAGCTCCTTTAAGCTGGAGTCCTTGGCAGTGGTGTGGGACGTAACAGAACGTTTCAAGCATTACCTGGCCTCTGTGAAGTTCACTGTGTACACGGACAACAATCCGTAGACACATCTGGACAATGCGAGACTTGGTGCCCTAGAGCAGCGGTGGATGGCCCGGCTAGCAAACTATGACTTCACCATCAAGTACCGGGCAGGCCGAGCCAATGCCAATGCAGATGCCCTATCGAGAATTCCCCACTTGCCTGATGAGGGAGAAGATCCAGATGAGTTGGAGGAAATAGAGCTCCCTGCATTCCACCGGTACGGGGCCACTCAGTACTCCCACCGTGTAAGAGACAAAGACTTGACCACTGTCATGTTCAATCCCTTACCTCACCACGGCTGGGCTGAAACGCAAGATAGTGACCCTGCAATTCGCCTGGTGAAAGACCTGTTGACCCAGGCAGACGCTAGCCCTGGCTCGGACGCTCCAGAGGAAGCCAAGCAGTTATGGAAGGAGAAAAGCAGGCTATTCCTCTACGAAGGTAAGCTGTGCAGAAGGCTTGTCAACCACCGGACGCACGAGCTGACCTGGCAGGTAGTGGTCCCGAGACGAGATGCAGCAATGGTCCTGGAGGCCTACCATGACAGAGCGGGACACTTCGGGTGGAAGAAACTGGAGTTCCTACTGAGAGAGCGGTTCTACTGGGTCGGAATGAGAGGGGCCATAGAGAAGTGGTGCAGAGACTGCGGCCCATGTAACCTCAGAAGGAAGGACGGTACCAGCCAGAAGACGCCCTTGATGCCCATCATCACCAGGCAGCCTCTTGAGCTGGTAGCTCTGGACCATGTGAAACTGGCTCCAAGCCGGTTGGGCTACGTCTATGCCCTGACAATAGTGGACCACTATTCCCGGTTCCTGGTGGTGGTTCCTGTTAAAGACTTGACAGCCCAAACAGCGGCCAGAGCCTTCCAACAACACTTCTGCCGTCCACACGGGTATCCGGAACAGGTCTTGACAGATCAAGGTCCAGGGTTTGAGGCTGAAATCTTCCAGGAGTTCTGCAACCTCTACGGCTGTAAGAAGATTCGGACAACGTCTTACCACCCACAAACCAACGGGCTATGTGAGAAAATGAATAATATCGTCATTGATCTCCTCAAAACGTTGCCCCTGGAAGAACGCAGCCTGTAGCCGGAGAAGCTGCCAGACCTGATAGACTTATACAACCATATCTTGGTGAATGCTACAAATTGCACCCCGGCTTACCTGATGAGGGCAAGACCAGGTAAGCTGCCGATAGACCTGGACATGGGAGTCCTGACCCCCGAGGACACCTCCCCAGACGCGGACTGGGATACGGAACGGCGGCTACAGTACAAGAAGGTACAGGAGAGTGTGGAGAGGAGTCTGGCTCAAGCGAGAGAAAAGCAAGAGAGGCTCTTCAACCAACATGCCCCTGCTGGTTCCCTGGAACCTGGTGAGCAGGTCCTGAAGCGGAAGAGAAGGCTTCACAAGCTAGATGACCAGTGGGAGAGCGACCCGTACACAGTACTGCAGTCCAACCACAACAACCCGAAGGTATGTGTAATTACCAAGGATGGAGGAGAAACCACTAGCACCGTCTCCAGAGACCACCTAAAAAGGTGCCCCAAGCAACTACAGAGTGCAGGAGAAGATCAAGATGACCTTGAACCCGCAGAAGACAAGAAAGAAATGATCAGCACAGTTCTTGGAGAGTTCCCCCGGTCCTGGACTCGGATAAATGATGCAATAGTGGTACCCGTCCTACACTTCCTTCAACCAACCCAGCAGGAACCTACAGGAGAGCAGGAGGAATTAGAAGACCAAGCAGCCCTAGAGGCAGAAGAACCCATGCCAGTAGCCCAAGAGAGTCAACCCTCTGCTGACAGTGAGCCTGCCATACCTGCGGTAAGCCAAAGGACCCGCAGATAGCTGCCTGCACTGCCTGTAAACCCAGCTAGAAGCTGTACCCTGAATGCTAGTGGGGAAAGTCAGGTTAGACCACCACCAGACAGTGGGTTACGCAGGTCAACCCGGAGCACTAGGGGGCAAATACCAGCTCGCTGGAAGATCTAAATGCTGTATATTGTAAATGTTTTATGTTTGTTGCCTGGTTGCTAATTATGTTTTTCCAGTCTTTCTAGTTCATGGACTAACAGGTTATGGACGCTGAATAACCGGAACTGTCTTGTAGATAGTTGCACTTGGTGCCCTCTTTCGAAGATGGCCACGGAAGAAAAATCTGTCCGGTGTGGCCTCCTTGTGGCCCAAAGTAGAGAGCTCAGCCTTGTCGCCACGCCCAAGGCCAGGAACTTGGGGTTTATGGAAACAGGTCCCCACACCGTGGAAAACTTCACCTTGTTGGGTGACATGGACACACGGTCACGGAAGCGCTGTGACCTCAAGGACAAAATATACTTGTGTATATGTTATGTTGTCATTTATACCCTGTATTTGTGGTTCCTGTTTAGTCCGAAGTACTAAATTTTACTAGGGGAGAATGTGTCACCCCAGGCCTGGATGCCACAAACAATAATCTGTGTCTGAGAGCAGGAGGGAGGTCCACTGGTTAGGGACAATTAGCATACAGCACCTCCTGTCCCAGGCCAGCAGGGGGAGCTGGCTGCCCCTATAAAAGCTGGAACTGGGGGCAGGGTTAGAGAGAACTGGAAGACCTAGCTCAGGAGTGAGACTAGTCCCAGAGAAGGAGGGACAATTCAGCTGTAGCTGAGGAGTCCGTGAGGCAGAGGAGAAACTGCAAGCCAGGGACAGAGGCGACGAGAGCCGGTCCTGGAAGAGAACCAATCTACCGGGCATTGGGGTCCGGGGCTGTCAGGGTTACAAGCCCAGCAGCAGAGAACCAACCTGCGAGGGATTTCAGGTCCCTTGGCCTAAGAATCCTGGAGGCTCCGCCACACAGAGGGACCAGTACAGCGAGGAGCAAGTGACGCACCCCCTGGGCCAGTGTTGTTTGGGGGAGACCCGGAGCCGGATCAGATGGGGGTGACCCGGTCCGTGCCCAGGGTGTCAAGCTCAGTGTGTGGCAGTCCTTACAGATGTTATTAGTGTTCTTTTGTGTCGACTACGCCACCCGTTGATGTGCGGTCAATACGGCCGCCGCTGCAGCAGGGTCCGCTGAGGCTGGTGGTGTGTGCGCAGCTTGGTAGTAGTATAACCCCCAACGGGAGGGGTATAGCCTCAGGGGGTCAGTCGCAGAGGATGGGGGTTGTGGTGGTGCAGTGAGAGTGGTAATAAGACTCCGAGTCGGGCTGTGCAGTTCAGGGTTTTTACTTACTGCAGATGTTCTGGTCACTCCGGCCTTGAGTGACCACCCGAGCCGTGCTGCGTCCACCAGGTCCTGGACTCGGCCAACCCCCAGGTGATTCTGGAGCGTGGTCCTGAGCTCCCTTTCTGACTTGTCCTCCTCTCTGGCCTTCCCCACCAGGGATCCACCTATGTCCGGCTCCCTCGGGCCTCTTGTTGGTAAACCCTTGTCTCTGGGTTCCCTGACCCTATGCACGGTTTGCCTTCCGGGTGGATTTAGTGGGTGGTCGTGACAGATTCTGCCCACGACCTCCGGTCTCTGGCTAAGGATTAGTGCCCTCCACCAGCTTGGGATCCGGTACCCTTGTGCCAACTCTTCACCCTCTGGTCTAATTTGGGCTCTTGGAGTTCCTTCTTTCTCCCCCTCTGGGTCCTTCTTTCTCCTCTCTCTCTCTGGGCCTTGGAGCTGCTCTGCTTCTCTGCTCTCTTCCTCTACAAAAGACAGGCTGACTGACTGACCCTGATCTAAGATGGTTCCCACCTTATATACTCCCTCTATGTGTGAGCTCAGGTGACCAGCACCCAATGAGCTCCTAGCATTACCCAGACTGCTCCCCCTATCTGCCCCTACACTACTGGGATGTTCCACCCCCCTCCCACTCCAGCCAGGAACAGACACGGTCGTACCTGCACATTTCTTAAGTGGGAGTACCGTTGGTCTGCCCCCCCGGAAATGGGATGTATGTAGTGCATGCAGTCTATCTGAGCTCAGTTCCACACTCCATCCTTACCCGGGAGTGGAATACCACACCTCTGGGTTGAGGTGCAATACCCCTGTAGCAGCCGAATCCTCAGGGTGCTACATTCCCCCCTGGTAAATCACAGCACGTCCTCGGGCTGTAAGATACAAAAACATCCAAAACATACAATTATTTTTCATAAACATCAACATATAAAACAACATATAAAACATCACATATATTATCAGCAATAAAAACTTTTTCATATAAAACATTCTTGTAAATATTCTTGTTTCTGGTTCCTCCGGTCACGGTGCAACTTGTGACCGGGTAAAGTGCGACAGTCTTTTCTTGAAAACAAAACTCGGCTTTCCTATAAAACCAGTAGGGGGCGCTTTAGGAAGCGCAACTATATACAAAAGGGGATATGGCCGCTCTCAGTCCTCGGCCAGGTATTAGGAATAGGGACACACGGGTAAACAGTTCACTCTTGTCCCAACGGGGACATATTTAAAGCAGCAACAGTTTTTGGTACCCCGACGGGCAACTATATACAGTCTCTTCTCTACCATACTCAACGACGGCGTCCTCCTGCTCTTTCTTTGGATTCAGTTTCTGTTTCAGACCCGTCCGGGTCCTCTTGCTCCTCCTCACACCGCAGCTCCTCCTCCGTCAGGCGATGCACATGGAGGGCGTAGGGTCCTTTGGCACACTTGTGCCGGGTGAAGGTGACCTCGTCCCCTAAATACAGGTCACGACCTCTGTGTCCCTCCGGCAGATGGCTCTCTACGTCTCTGCGTGTGACAAAGACGTCGCCGGGGGTATGATGGTCTCTGATGAAGCCCCACCCATGCTGCAGATTGAACTTTATCACAGTCCCGATGGTGCGGGGACCATGCGCTGCACGGGGATCTCTCCTGGTCCGGCTCTTCTGCTCCGCGCTCCTTATTTGGGCTTGCTGTTCCCGGACCCGCCTCTCTCTCCGCTCCTTCTCGAAAACCTCGAGCTGCTGCCGGCAGCACTCTGCACGCTCCGCTGCGGCCGCCCGAGTCTCCTGAGTGAACCCCATGAGGTCTTCTCCGGTGGGGTCCCACTCAAACTGTGCCTCCTCCAGCGGGGGCGAGGTCCTCTTTACGGGCTTCGGAGCCGGAATCAGGGGCTCGCACATGGGCCTTGCTCTCTGGAGCTCCAGTTGAATGTACTCCTCAGGCCATATGAAGGGCTGCCCATCCGGGCACGTGTGCTGGGCAAATAGATTTTCGCCCAGGTGCGGCACTCGAGATGCTATAGGCGCTGTGGTGGTAGCGGCGCCCGGATTGACCAGGCCTTGCGACCAGGCCGGCGGCACCTTAAAGGCAAAGGGCACCGTAAGAACGGCGGCGCCCTGGGTTATTCGGCCCTGCGACCAGGCCGGGGGCTCCGCGGAGGTAGGGGGCGCTGTTGGTATTGCGGCGCCCGGGGGTACTAGGCCTTGCGACCAGGCCGATGGTACTTCCTGCTTGGCCACGCTCGAGGTCGAGGCGTGTGACGTCACAGGGGTCGCGGCCGCGGCTTCCGGTTGAGGCCTAGTCGGCGGCGGTGACGATGCAGCGACGGGCACGGCAGGGGGAACTTCGGGCTCTGCGACGGGGAGCTGGGGCAGGTACGCGGTTTCCCGGCTCGGGGTATAGACGTCCCCTTTACCTGCCTCCATTCGTTCGGCTCCCTTCTCGGCGCCGTCTCCGGCCTTCAGTCCTCCTGCACCATCCTCAGAGGCGGTCTGTCTCCTCGTCTCGGGTGGCGTGCTCCGCTGACGGGTTTCGGTCTGCTGGGCCATCTCTCGGCTCCACTCCGTCAACGCCTCCCGCTGCACCCGGGCCATCCTCCGTGCGAGGCCCTCCAGCGCAGTCTGTGCACACTCCCGATCTCGGGGGAGCTGTGCCAGGATCTCCACTAAGCCTAGTGGGCTTGTTGCTTGCAGCAGGCTCCTGACCACTGGGTCGGTGCTGCCTGTCTCTCCCTCCATCTCCGGGTATGTTCTCTCTGGACTCTTCTCCAGACGTCTTGTCTCCGGGTGCGCTCTCTCTAGACTGCTCCAGGCGGCACCCATCTTTGCTCTTTTGTTCTGTCTCCGCCCACATCGAGGGTGGTCCCGGGGCAACTTCAGTTCCAGGGGCAGTTCTCTCACGCTGATGGACACTTCCAGCATCACAGTCTCTGTTGGTGGGCGCGGTTTCCGCTTTTGGCGCCATTCTTCGACCTGGCCCACGATGGGAGGTGGCCTTTTGCCACCCTCTGGCACGCCCATAATGGCGTCCGCTCTTCCAAGGCGGGAAATCTTTGGAAATGGCGGGAATCGTCTCCCAGTGGCGGGAAACTCCATGGATGGCGGGAAAAAGCTGCAAATGGCGGGCAACCGGCGGGAAACGACTTGTGATGGGGCCCGTTGGCGGGGACCCTCCGGAACCGGCGGGAGACTTCTTTTTGAGGTAACGGTGAACTTTTCTTCAGGCACGCAGTACCCGGTTGTTGCGGGCACGTAATCCTGCCGACTACGCCAAAGTTGACGCACCCCCTGGGCCAGTGTTGTTTGGGGGATACCCGGAGCCGGATCAGATGGGGGTTGTAGTCTCCGAGTGGCGGTGACCCGGTCCGTGCCCAGGGTGTCAAGCTCAGTGTGTGGCAGTCCTTACAGATGTTATTAGTGTTCTTTTGTGTCGACTACGCCACCCGTTGATGTGCGGTAAATACGGCCGCCGCTGCAGCAGGGTCCGCTGAGGCTGGTGGTGTGTGCGCAGCTTGGTAGTAGTATAACCCCCAACGGGAGGGGTATAGCCTCAGGGGGTCAGTCGCAGAGGATGGGGGTTGGGGTGGTGCAGTGAGAGTGGTAATAAGACTCCGAGTCGGGCTGTGCAGTTCAGGGTTTTTACTTACTGCAGATGTTCTGGTCACTCCGGCCTTGAGTGACCACCCGAGCCGTGCTGCGTCCACCAGGTCCTGGACTCGGCCAACCCCCAGGTGATTCTGGAGCGTGGTCCTGAGCTCCCTTTCTGACTTGTCCTTCTCTCTGGCCTTCCCCACCAGGGATCCACCTATGTCCGGCTCCCTCGGGCCTCTTGTTGGTAAACCCTTGTCTCTGGGTTCCCTGACCCTATGCACGGTTTGCCTTCCGGGTGGATTTAGTGGGTGGTCGTGACAGATTCTGCCCACGACCTCCGGTCTCTGGCTAAGGATTAGTGCCCTCCACCAGCTTGGGATCCGGTACCCTTGTGCCAACTCTTCACCCTCTGGTCTAATTTGGGCTCTTGGAGTTCCTTCTTTCTCCCCCTCTGGGTCCTTCTTTCTCCTCTCTCTCTCTGGGCCTTGGAGCTGCTCTGCTTCTCTGCTCTCTTCCTCTACAAAAGACAGGCTGACTGACTGACCCTGATCTAAGATGGTTCCCACCTTATATACTCCCTCTATGTGTGAGCTCAGGTGACCAGCACCCAATGAGCTCCTAGCATTACCCAGACTGCTCCCCCTATCTGCCCCTACACTACTGGGATGTTCCACCCCCCTCCCACTCCAGCCAGGAACAGACACGGTCGTACCTGCACATTTCTTAAGTGGGAGTACCGTTGGTCTGCCCCCCGGAAATGGGATGTATGTAGTGCATGCAGTCTATCTGAGCTCAGTTCCACACTCCATCCTTACCCGGGAGTGGAATACCACACCTCTGGGTTGAGGTGCAATACCCCTGTAGCAGCCGAATCCTCAGGGTGCTACACAAGCAACAGGTACCCAAGGCCCTAGTCGCATGCCATACAGGCGAGAAGTACACGGCCAGTTCAGGGACGTGGGCTATTACACCACGAAAAGGGGGATAGTCAGAAAGAGCATAGAGAGAACGGTAGGCCTACACACTCACCCTGACCAGTGGGGCTCGCCCGAATGCTCTCAGACACCCAGGCCCATTCCTAACCGGTACTGTTGGGTCATTAATAATATCTACAATAAAGACCCTGAACTGTTTGAAGCGGACTCTGAACTCTTACTATTGCAGCCTGCACTATCACCCCCAACATCCACCTACACTGCCCTGAGGCTACACTCTTCCCGTGGGGAGTTATCCTACACCTGTGCTGCACACCAACACCAGCCTCAGCAGTCTGCCTCGCAGCGGCGGTTATCCCTGACCGCAATCCACGGGTGGCGTAGTCGGACATTCAAAACACTGATAAATAGACTGCCACCATTTGGTCTGACCACCCTGAGCCACGGGATCGGGTTACCACTACTACCCCCATCAGCACCGTACACTAGAAGGCCCGGTTCCGTGTACCCCACGGCCCAGGGGGCGAGTCATGTGCATCAAATTATACATACAGATATGGGGCAGTGGGGCTTCATACTATATACAGGTGCTTCTCACAAAATTAGAATATCATCAAAAGTTAGTTTATTTAATTTCTTCAATGCAAAAAGTGAAACTCCTATATTATATAGAGTCATTACACACAGAGTGATCTATTATATAGAGTCATTACACAGAGGGATCTATTATATAGAGTCATTACACACAGAGGGATCTATTATATAGAGTCATTACACAGAGGGATCTATTATATAGAGTAATTACACACAGAGGGATCTATTATATAGAGTCATTACACAAAGAGGGATCTATTATATAGAGTCATTACACACAGAGTGATCTATTATATAGAGTCATTACACACAGAGGGATCTATTATATAGAGTCATTACACACAGAGGGATCTATTATATAGAGTCATTACACACAGAGGGATCTATTATATAGAGTCATTACACACAGAGGGATCTATTATATAGAGTCATTACACACAGAGGGATCTATTATATAGAGTCATTACACACAGAGGGATCTATTTTAAGTGTTTATTTCTGTTAATGTTGATGATTATAGCTTACAGCCAATGAAAACACAAACGTCATTATCTCAGTAAATTAGAATACTTCATAACAACAGCTTGAAAAATGTTTTTAAAATCCGAAAAGTTGGCCTACTGAAATGTATGTTTAGTAAATGCCCTCAATACTTGTTCGGGCTCCTTGTGCATCAATTACTGCATCAATGCGGCAATGTGGCATGGAGGGATCAGCCTGTGGCACTGCTGAGGTGTTATGGAAGCCCAGGTGGCTTTGATAGCAGCCTTCAGCTCATCTGTATTGTGGGGTCTGGGGTCTCATCTTCCTCTTGACAATACCCCATAGATTCTCTATAATAGATTCTCTATGGGGTAAAGGTCAGGCGAGTTTGCTGCCAATCAAGCATAGTGATACTGTTGTGTGTAAACCAGGTATTGGTACTTTTGGCAGTGTGGACAGGGGCCAAGTCCTGCTGGAGAATGACATTTCCATCTCCATAAAGCTTGTGGGCAGAGGGAAGCATGAAGTGCTGTAAAATGTCCTGGTAGACGGCTGCGCTGACTTTGGTCTTGATAAAACACAGTGGACCTCCACCAGCAGATGACATAGCTCCCCAAACCATCACTGATTGTGGAGACTTCACACGAGACCTCCAGCAGCTTGGATTGTGGCCTCTCCACTCTTCCTCCAGACTCTGGGACCTTGATTTCCAAATGAAATGCAAAATTTACTTTTCATCTGAAAACAACACCTTGGGCCACTGAGCATCAGTCCAGGTCTTTTTCTCTTTGGCCCAGGTAAGACGCTTCTGGCGTTGTCTATTGGTCATGAGGGGCTTGACACAAGCAATGCGACACTTGTAGCCCATGTCCTGGATACGTCTGTGTGTGGTGGCTCTTGAAGCAATGACTCCAGCAGCAGTCCACTCCTTGTGAATCTCCCCCAAATTTTTGAATGGCCTTTTCTTAGCAATCTTTTCAAGGCTGCGGTTATCCCAGTTGCTTGTGCACCTTTTTCTACCACACTTTTTCCTTCCACGTCCATTAATATGCTCGGATACAGCACTCTGTGAACAGCTGCTTCTTTAGCAATGACCTTTTGTGGCTTACCCTCCTTGAGGAGTGTGTCAATGACTGCCTTCTGAACATCTGTCAAGTCAGCAGTCTTGCCCATGATTGTGGAGCCTACTGAAACTGACTAAGGGACCTTTTTAAATGCTTAGGAAGCCTTTGCAGGTGTTTCTTGTTAATTCTAATTTACTGAGATAATGACTTTTGTGTTTTCATTGGCTGTAAGCCATAATCATCAACATTAGCAGAAATAAACACTTAAAACAGATCACTCTGTTTGTAATGACTCTGTATAATATATGAGTTTCATTTTTTAGGATTGAAGAACTGAAATAAATTCACTTTTTGATGATATTCTAATTTTCTGAGAAGCACCTGTATGTAGCAGTGCGGCAATTATACTATATACAGTCAGGAGTATAAGTACTTGATACACTGAAAATTTCGAAAGTTTTTCCACCTACAAAGAATGAAGAGGTCTGTTTTGTTCTACTTAACTGCTGCAACTTGGACCTTTAACAGGATTTATATTTCACCTATGAGAAAGCATACTATGTGTATTTGGCAGATTAACTCAGGCTTGTTTATGATAAACTGAATACATGGATTGGAGTCCTATTTGTATACAGAATATTGACTATTAATGCTGGCAGAGTAAGTCTTAGGCTATATTCACACTAGGTGTTTTTTTTCTGCAGCAAAACATAATCTCTTGGCAGGAAAGAAGTAGCGTCAAAAACGCAGGTTTTGGTGTGTTTTTTTGCAGTGGTTCTTGGTGCATTTTTGGTGCGTTTTTCAGGATCCCAAAGTTCAGCTTTGCTTCCACCATAGACACATGAAAACAGGTCACCATTGCAAGACATATGTTCATGAAAAAGTACACATTACAAATGTAATAGGGGGGGGTGAATTGGTCTGGAATAGTTTATCTAAGACCCTGGCAGTGCATTGAATTTGTAGGACACTATTTACTTTCACATTATGGTTTGCCATTGAGTTGCTCAGGCATTGTTCATTTTCACACCTCCCTGGGCCACACGTGTTGTTCAATCTCACACCTAGCTCAACCAATGTTTACTTTGTAGGCATCACTAATTTAATTAAACTGTAATAATCCAAGCTGCTATATCAGGTGACCAAGACAAGATGGTTTAAACTTGGGAAAATCACAAAAGTAAATGTGTGTCACATACTTGCTTTTTTCACTAAAAACGCAGCAAAATGTTCACACTAGGCTTTTTTTCAGCATTTTTTTCCACCACCCTTTTTTTTAATGGGTGAAAAACGCTGAAACAAGTGACATACTCTATTGCAAAAAGCCATGGAAAGCACAAAATACTGAGGACAAATAAGCAAGCTTTGTGCATGAGATTTCGGAAATCTCATAGACTTTGTTGGTACTGTAAAACGCAGCTGAAAATTTGCATAAAAAAGCCCGCTAAAAAAACGTCTAGTGTGAATATAGCCTTGTATAACAGTTCGCCAATGAGTTAGGATATATGACCATGATGCAGAAATGCTGCGGATTTTTCCTAAGCGTTTCTGCATCTCCCTGGATTGTCAAGCGCTTTGCCAAGTGATTTTAGCATCACTTGGAAAAGTGCTTGACAACTTGGTCACACTATATAATTCCATGCAACCGGCATGGATTTATATAGTGTGACCAAGTTACAATGCTGCAAATGCAGCATCAATAATAAAAAAAAAGAATAATAATGGTGAAAAATAAAAAAAAAACATTATACTCATCTTCCGATGGTCCTCGATCTTCTTCTCCGGTGCGTCCGGTGTCTTCGGCGGATCACGGTGCTGTAAAAGGACCTTCCATGACGTCATTTAGTCATGTGACAGGTCACGCGACCGCCGATGTCAGCGGTCGCTTGACCTGTCACATGACTAAATGGCATCATGGAAGGTCATTTTACCACCGCGAGCAGCCGAAGAGCCAGCAGCACCGCCGGGAGCAGACAGGGGCCATCAGAAGGTAAGTATATGTTTATTTTTTATTTTAATTCTATTTTAACTACAGGTACTATGGTACCCGGGTCTGGAGGAGAGTCTCTTCATCTCCTGACCCGGGTACCATCCATGCATTGAGTCGTATAGTATCCACATGTGTATTTTTAGTCATTCGGATGTTATGCGTTCCAATGCAAGTCAATGGCGGCTAAATCGCAGCGACTCTGCAAAATTAAAGGACGTGCTGCGGATTTTTCGGCAATGATAATCCGCAGCGGAAATCTCTGCAGCATGTGCACAGCACATGCGGATTATCATTGGGAACCATTGCAGACCTATCACCAAGCGTTTTTTAAGTGTTTCCGCGGCGGAAGTTACGCTGCAGAAACGCCTAAGAAACGCATAGTGGGCACACAGCCTTAAAAGTTCTATGGTGAAGAAAAACACGTGAGATAATAAATGCGAAATATACAATATTTCCCATAATATGACTGAGGATATCTTTAGGGTGTATTCACTGTTTTTTCTTCTGCAGCAAAAATGCTGTGTTTTACAGCACCATCTTAGTGAATGACATTTCTGAAATCTCATTCACATGCTGTTTTTTTGCATTTTTTTTAAATCTGCAGCTTGTCAAGTCTTTCAGAGGTTTTGCAGCATTTTTCACCCATTCAAATGAATGAAAAAATAAACACAAGTAAAAACACCTGAATTTTAAGCAGCGTTTTTCCTGCCTCCTTTGATTTTTGAGGTAGAAAAAAAATGCTGCCAAAATCCAACTTGTGAACACACCTTTATCCTGGTTGTGTTCTAATTGGATATAAAATAGAACGGCCATGATAACATGGGTAGTTAATTGTATGGTGTTTTCACTTTATATATTACCAGGCCGCATTCTATTTGCGCAGAGCTGCTCCGTGAAGATTCTATCACAAGATTCCGTGATGACATCACAGGTGATGGTGACATCACTGCTCACAGTCGCTATATATACAATGCACATAGGCTCACCCGTGCCTTTCTTGGCTCTATAGTGACTGATAGCACTTGCAGTTTTTCACTATGGCTGGAATTGTTTTGGACATTTCTCAGGTAAAAGCACTATTGTTGATCCTTATGATCAATCGTCCTAACAGTGTGCTTCTACCACCCGATGGCGTCCTCAGCTTCACTCACCGGCTGGTGATGGAGCTAGTAAAGGATTGCCTGACCAAACACCGACAACGTCGTCTAACGTCAGACTATCTGACGGATTTACTTCAGAACATCAGGACATTACTACACCAGGTAAGTGGCGGACACTCTGCACAGAACATCTCAATATTAATAGATAATAATGGAGGGATAGAAGCTTTTTCTTCTAATATATCGTATTTTGCAGACCATAAGACGCACCAAAAATTTTTGGGAGGTAAATAGGAAAAACATTTATTATAATAAAATGGGGGTCTGTCTTATAGTCCTGTCTTATAGTCCGAATTTTCGGTTTCTTACTGAGGGGGGTGGTGGCAGTGGAGCGAGGTCACAGGAGGCAGAGTCGCTGCTGCAGGAAGTCGGCAGTAGGAGTGGGGCGCTGCTGTGGGCCCCAAGCTGGGAGGAGCGGGGTGTCCAGAAGGTGCGAGGCTGCGGGCCCTGGGCTTCAAGGAAATGTTAGTGGTAATTCAGGAGGGGAGGCCCTGCTCTGCTTATTGATTTCTCTGCAGTGGGCTTCAAGAAGTAGGCTGCTGGAGATGGCCAATACACAAATTGAGATCTCAGCTCGTCATTGAGCCGAGATCTAAATCTGCACATGCACTGCCTCCAGCGGCCATTTGCCTGAAGCCCACCGCCAGAAAATCAATGGGCAGAGCGGGGACTCCCCTCCTAAATCACCGCTAACATTTCCTTGAAGCCCAGGGCCCACAGCCTCGCACGTCCTGGACACCCCGCTGGCCCGCAGGAGCGCCCCATTTCTACTGCCGGCTTCCTGCAGCAGTGACCCCACCTCCTGTGACCTCACTCCACCACAGCCACCCCCCTGGTAAGCTACATTCAGACAATTATTATTATTAATAATCTGTCTGATATGCTGGGGTGGAGAGCTCCAGAGTAGGGGGGATGCACGGGAGAAATCTTGTATGCGATTGTGGGAAGAGGAGATAAGAGGGGAGTAGAGAAGAAGATCTTGTGAGGATCGGAGGTTGCGTGCAGGTAAGTACCGGGAGACTAGGTCACAGATATATGGAGGAGACAGGTTGTGGGTGGCTTTGCATGCCAAGGTTAGGGTCTTGAACTGGAGTCTCTGGGTAATGTGGAGCCAGTGAAGGGATTGGCGGAGCGAGGGGAAAAGCCAGGGAATAGCGGGGGGACAGGTGGATTAGTCAGACAGCAGAGTTTAGGATAGATTGGAGGGGTGCGTGAGTGTTAGAAGGGAGGTCAAAAATTTTGGAAAAAAAAGCATCTTATAGTCCATAAAATACGGTAAAACACAACGAGTCCCCAAATACAGTATGTAGTCATTGTATCTGCAGACAGAGAACCGATGTCACATACAATTTCCGCCTCCATTCTGACCGCTCTCATCTGAAAATTCTCTTTTCCATTTTTCCTTCTTTATAGGCTGAAGAAAGATCTCAGACTGAAGATTTGGCTGTCTTTAAAGAACTGGCCGAAAAAGTCCTGTCTATACTAGAACGCTCATTGGAACGCCCGGTAAGGATCAATATTAATAGACGTATCTTAATCCACCGTATCTGAGGAGACTTTCTGAGAAAAGGTCTGAAGATGGCGCGGGATTTGTATCGTTACAATTGGTGCATCTGTAAATGTTGGTTTAGTCCTTCATGATTTATGTATTTGGTGATTTAGTAAAATCTTCCACATATTAATTATATATATTATATCTATCAGGAAACAACAGGAGGCGACGCCAAATATGGGCAAAATGTGAGCCCGAAAATCCCTGACCCTAATAGGAGTCAGCCGGAGCTGAACAGCGATCTGATTACAGGTGAGCGATCACCCGACCTTCTACAAGGAATGTCCAGATATTACAGAGGACGGAGGATAATGTTAGATTTACTCTCTACTCTGTGTAATGGGAACCTGGCAGCACATTGTTACATATAGAAGTAGTGGTGTGACGGTATAGGCCATTGTCCCCTAATAATAATTGTTTGTAGAAATCCAATGTGCCAGTCAGGAGAAATGTAAAGTAGACACCATATACAAATCAGAATGGAAGTGCGCTGGGGGCGTGAAAGAAGAAATCCAAGTGCAGTGACACGCCCCCAGTGCACTTCCAGGCTAATTTGCAAATCTCTCCTATGTTTCAGCTCTCTTACCATCACTCGTATGTGCAGCGTGGGTGGGGGCTTCCTCATTCATGTGATGGAGGGTCCATTCTGCAGTGCTATAGCAAGTAACATGAAATAAATTAAATTTAAATTGCATTACTGCTCTAGAAAATGGGAAAAAACTAAGATACTGAGCACATAATTTGGCCAATTCATGAATGCCCAGCAGCCAATGACAAGGCGATCTTTTTGTTGGAATCCTCTCCTAATGTGAATCCTCTCCTAGGCTGAAGCCTACATTTATATGGGTAGGTAGGATCCTGTTGTAATTAAAACCACCCCGGGCTGATGTGTGGAGATAGGTTCCCAGCAAAAAAGGTCGCCTTGCCGTGACTGCTAGGCATGCACCCAGCAAAAGAAGGTCGTCTTGCCGTGACTGCTGGGCATGCACCCAGCAAAAAAAAGGGTCACCTTGCCGTGGCTACTTGGCATGCACCCAGAAAAAGAAGGTCGCCTTGCCGTGGCTGCTGGCCATGCATGAATTGGCCAAATTATGTGCTAAGTATCTTCCTTTTATCCTATTTTCTACAGCAGTAATGCAATTCAAATTTAATTTATTTCATGTTTACATGCTATAGCGTTACAGAGTGCAACTTTGTTAGTTATATATTTGGATGGCTACTCTTAGTATGCACCTGTTCACACCCATTTTCTTTTCGGAAGTGATGGTCAGTCTTTTGTTATTTATGAAGGGGTTCCTCCATCATTTACATTACATTTATCTATGGATTCCCCGTATATTCTCATATTTAGAATCCCCATATAACGAGTATTAATCCCATTTACAGACATATTGTCATTTCTCCGTTATATTGCTGTATTATCTATGTAGGAATAATATCCTCTAATACATTTCATTTCTTCATCATTATTTTAGAAACAACTGAGCTGTCGAATCCTAACAATGGAATTAGTGAGATCCCGGAGATCCAAGAATCCGTAAGTATCATAGAGGGGGATGCGTGTGTGTCATCAGATCATGGGGTGTGAATGACTCGTCCAGTATTATCCCCCATACAACCATGGGACGTCTCTATTCTAAGTGTAGATGACCCTATGGTGTTAATTACATTTGAATTACAGGGAATCTGTCACCAGGTTTATGCTATTTGGTCTGAGAGAAGCATGATGCAGGGACAGAGACCCTGATTCCATGTGTTGATTACTTTACTCGGTGGAGTAGTTGTGATAAAATCACTATTTTTTTCTGCTGCAGAGCTCTGAATGCTGAGTCTTGTATAACCCCGCCCACACCATTGATTGGCAGCTTTCTGTGTACACTGTGCATAGGCAGAAAGCTGCTAATCAGTAGTGGAGGCAGGGGTACAGAGCAATAGGACTACCTGGCTAGACAGATAGTCTTCTAGTGATAATCTACTGATTTTATTGAAACAGCCACACACAGCCTAGTAAGTAACACATCACTGGAATCAGGGTCTCTACCCCTACATCATGGTGCTTTCAGAATACATAGCAAACACCTGGTGACAGATTACCTGTAAGTCCTCCTCTGTGTGATCTCCCACATTATCCAGAATGTTATAGTAATGTATGATGACCGTTGCAGGGCGGCTCCAGGATTTCGTGGGCCCTGGGCGAAAGAGTCTCAGTGGCCCCTTTAACACATACCACGATTCATGATGCACAGATACCGCAGATAAATATATATATATATATATATATATATATATATATATAGTACAAGGCCGAAGATTTCACTTCTTACATTACATGAGCGATATCTATTGTAAATTCCACAATAACTCAGAAAGCGGCGAATCCTCACAGCTCACAGTGCAGACCGGACAGTAATGTCCTCCACACAGTATAATGGCACCACATAGTCCTCTATACCGTATTATGAGCTCCATATATTGCTCCATATAGAATAATGGACCCCATAAAATGCTCCACGCAGGCTGTGCCCCCATATAATGCCCCATGCAGGCTGTGACCCCACACATAATGCTCCATGCAGGCTGGCCCCCCACATAATGCCCCATGCAGGCTTTGACCCCCCACATAATGCTCCATGCAGGCTGTGACCCCCACATAATGCCCCATGCAGGCTTTGACCCCCACATAATGCCCCATGCAGGCTGTGCCCCCCCCCCACATAATGCCCCATGCAGGATGTCCCCCTCCCACATAATGGCCCATGCAGGATGTCACCCCCCATATAATTCCCCATGCAGAATGTCCCTCCCACATAATGTCCCATGCAGGCTGTGCCCACCACATAATGCCCCATGTAGGCTGTGCCCCCCCACATAATGGCCCATGCAGGATGTCACCCCCCATATAATTCCCCATGCAGGATGTCCCCTCCACATAATGCCCCATGCAGGATGTCCCACCCCACATAATGCCCCATGCAGGATGTCCCCCACACATAATGCCCCATGCAGTATATCCCCCCCACATAATGCCCCATGCAGGATGTCACCCCCCATATAATTCCCCATGCAGGATGTCCCCCCCACATAATGCTCCATGCAGGATGTCCCACCCCACATAATGGCCCATACAGGATGTCACCCCCCATATAATGCCCATGAAGAATATCACCCCCCCCATATAATGCCCCATGCAGGATGTCCCCCCAACACATACTGCCCCATGTAGGATGTCACCTCTCACCCCATATATTGCCCCATGCAGGATGTCACCTCTCACCCCATATAATGCCCCATGCAGGATGTCACTTCTCCCCCCATATAATACCCCATGCAGAATGTCACTCCCCCCATATAATGCCCCATGCAGGATGTCACCCCCCATATAATGCCCCATGCAGAATGTCACCTCTCACCCCATATAAAGCCCTATGCTGGATGTCACTTCCCCCCCCCATATAATGACCCATGCAGGATGTCACTTCTCCCCCTCATATAATACCCCATGCAGGATGTCACCCCCCTATATAATGCCCCATGCAGGATGTCCCCCCCATATAATGCCTCATGTAGGATGTCACCTCTCACCCCATATAATGCCCCATGCAGGATGTCACTCCCCCCATATAATGCCCCATGCAGGATGTCACTTCCCCCCCCCATATAATACCCCACGCAGGATGTCCCTACCTCCCCCCCATACAATGCCCCATGCAGGATGTCACTTCTCCCCCCATATAATGCCCCATACCTCCATACATAAAAAAAAAAAATCAAATGCTCAGCTCACTGCTCACCAGCTGTGGAGAGGTAAGTATTGTGCCGGCCGTGGTCCTGAGCAAGCATTGGGGGGGGGAGCAAGGCCCACTAGCTGGCGCTGGCACCACTCTCCTCTGCTCACCGGTCCCATACCGCGCCAGGGTGCCCGACAGCAAGTGGGCCCCTCGCCTACTCAGGGCCCCGGCACTTGCCTGGGTGTGCTGGGTGCTAGCGCCAGGTCTGCCCAGCGTCCGGTTTGTATCCTCCCAACATCATATCAGTGTAAATCATCTGGGACATAATATGGGGGGAGAAGTTTTTGCATCTGTAACTTTTTTCCTGCATCTTCAATAAATCAGTATTATTTCTTATTCTTTTATAGAGCGTGATCGATTCATTGGTTCCGGCGAGAAAGCCGCATATGAGCGACTATGAAACTTCCAAACTCATCAGCAGTGGAAATTTTGGGTGAGATTTCTGTTGCCATAATCCACATTTCTCAGGGTTCCCTATGACAATGCTTCTGCCCCTGCACTCTGCCATTCAGTGTTATCATAGGGAAATTATGTGATCTGTAGCAAATCAAACTGTAAGGAAAGCGATTTAAATAATATAATTACATATAATATAATATATAATAATATAATATTATTACATTCGCCTGTGCTAGACCCTCATCTGTTCTTATGCTGCCTCCTCCACCTGAGCTTTTCTGCTCTCCACTCTGATCTTTGTTTTGATGGGGGGGGCTCCATTATGAAGCTGATCAGAGAAGTTGGCTACACATGGTCACATGAAGGGTGACACCATATTGACGTCAATGACATCTACACCCTCCACCATGACCATGTGGGCCCAATCACTGGCCTCAGCAGCAGAAGAGAGCCCTGGAGCACATTCATTTTGGACCAATTTTATTTGCACTAAATTGTATTTGGTCAGTTATAGCGAATCTGCCCAAAGAGAATTTCGATAGATTCTCGTATCTATAATGTGACCTGGGTGATGGCTCCGGCAGAAGTGGCATTGTGGAGACCTCCAATAGGTGATCTATGTAGTGCTATTTTATGTATTTCTAGATGTGCATTTATAGTGGCGGCCAGACTTTTAGTATTATACATATGCAAATTGTCTCTTCAGAGAGGAAGCAAACTAGAACTCCACCTATAGGAAGTAGCAATCCTAAAAGTCAATATCGACCCTATAACAAGCCTTGTCACATGACTTAGGATAATAGCCAAAACCAAAATCTCAATTTGCAGGAACTGCGTTCTGGGGTACTGCCCCTCTTCAGTGCAAAGTGTGAGATATGGTTTGACTGGGTGAGAGGTGTCTGACCGGTATCCAAGGGGTTGACGTTTCTCCTTGCGGACATGAGGAGACTTTTAAGCCACAATGCTCCTCTGGGAAATAGGATTGCTACTTCCTATAGGTGGCACTAGGGTGCTAGTTCTCTTCCTCTCTGAAAAGAGACAATTTGCATATTTCCCAGAAGAGCATTGCAGCTTAAAAGTCTCCTCACCTTGACATGCTTAACATGGCTTTTTCCGCAAGGAGAAACGTTACCGCTTGGATCCCGGTCAGATGCCTCTCACCCAGCCAAACCATATCTCACACTTTGCACTGATGAGTGCTTGTACCCCAAAACATAGTGTCCGAAAATTGAGTTTTTGGTTATGGCTATTATTCCATGTCATATGATAAGGCTCGTTAAAGGGTCGATATTGACTTTTAGGATTACTACTTCCTATAAGGGGCACTAGTGTTCTAGTTCTCTTCCTCTCTGAAGAGACAATTTGCATATTTCCCAGAGGATCATTGAGGCTTAAAAGTCTCCTCACCTTGACAAGCTTAACATTTCACTCTCCGCAAGGAGAAATGTTACCCCTTGGATACCAGTATTAAACATATAATGATTTCTATAGATGGATTATTAATAAGGATTTATTATAACCGATGGATTCTCCTTCTCTCCAGGGCCGTCTACTTAGTGCATCATAAAGACTCACACCAGACCTTTGCTATGAAGAAAATGGCTAAGCGGAACCTAAATACTGCACAGAGATTGGAATGGGCCTTTCTGGAGAGGGACATCTTAACATTTGCTGATTGTCCCTTTGTGGTCTCCATGCTCTGCTCCTTTCCAACTAGATCTCACCTGTGTATGGTCATGGAGTATGTAGGAGGTAAGACACATCTATTGTATTATATTCAGCCCATGACTGCTTTCATCTTATCACTGCTCATATCATTAGGACATTGTTGGTTACATCCCCACAGAGCATTTACTATAGGTTATCTATTACCAAGATGCTCGTAAATTCATTGATCTTGGTGCAGGGGCGCTATGGGGCTCATCAGTCGGAGGGGGTCTGTCGACGCTCGGCAGTGGGCAGCATCCCTCCACCTGTCAACACAATTTCAGCGGTATTTGCTTCTTCAAGGAGGTGGGGTAGGTGGGGGCAAAAATACTGAGTAGGTGGCTAGTAGGGGCCAAAATACTGAAAGGGGGCCGTATGACTAGATATGGGGGGACTGTGAATGATGAGTGGAGGTCATCATATTAAGTGGGGTGCTGTGGGGGTCCTCACTCTATATGGAGGCCCCCATTCTGTGTGGGGACATCATACTGAGTGGGGAGTTATGCGGACCATTATATTGTGTGAGGGACTGTGGGAACCATTATCCTGAGTGGGAGGGTTGCTGTGGGTGCCATCACACCGAGTAGGGGGTTGTGGCTGGCCTCCTTCTAAGTGGTGGCCTCCTTAGGAGGATTCACTGTGGGGATACCATACTCATTGAGTGTGGGTGTGGGCATTTTTGGGAGCATCATACTCTAAAATGGCCATAAAAGTTGTATTGCTGGTGAGAACACCAAGCTGCTTCAACAGGGATATAAATATATTTCTTTTTTATTTTTTAGGGTTGGGGGCAATTACAACTTTTGATATGGGGTCTTGTGATTTCTATGTACGCCACTATCTGTGTGATCTCCCCAGGATGTTTCCGCTCACTGCTCATTATACATCATGGTTATCTGCTCGTGGTATATCATGGTCATCTGCTGTATAAACCCCTCACCGGTCATATTTCCTTTCTTCTATAGGTGGAGACTGTGGGACCCTTCTAAGCACCAGGGGTCCTTTCTCTGTCCCCATGGCCCGCTTGTACTTTGCAGAGGCGGTACTTGCCGTGGAATACCTGCATAGTTACGGTGTGGTGCACAGAGACCTGAAGCCGGAAAAGTAAGTGCCCCCGAAGTATAATAAAGTGGGGAAAGTTGTCATTTATTATCATTCAGTCTGTGAGGCTAAAACCATCTTCTCTTTTGCAGCCTCCTGATTACATCTACTGGACATATTAAAGTTACCGATTTTGGGATTTCAAAACTTGGTCTAATGATACCGAAAACCAACACCTACAAGGAATTAGCAGTGGACATCTCCAGAGAGTTCCAGGACCGTGAGGTCAGCATCACCTACAAGAACTTAGCTTGTTATTTGCAAATCTCATCACACTATTGTCTCTTCTCTACGTTCTTCCTTTCTAGAGAACTTTTCCACTAATATTTTATCTTCTGCATTGTGTTTTAACGATGATATCTTGTCATAATAATTGTTTCATCGATTCTCATCTCTATGTTCTGTTGGTTTCCAGTTCTGTGGCACCCCATGTTACATAGCCCCAGAGATCATCCTGAAAGAAGGCTATGGAAGACCTGTTGACTGGTGGTCATTGGGGATCATCCTGTATAAATTCCTGCTGGGATGTGTACCATTTGATTCTGATTCCCTCACTGAGCTTTATAAAAGGGTTGTCATTGGTGAGTAGAATAATCCGATCATTGCGTTGATTGGTTACATTTGTTTAGTTATTTCCTTTGCTCTAAGTTACAGTCCAGTAAAGAGGTTTTATTTTCTGTAATTTTCTATGTAACAGGAGAACTAATTTGGAATTGTGATCGCGCTCCACCCCTGGATGCTCAGAATCTCATCACTGAGCTGCTCAGAAGAAATCCTGTGCGTAGACTTGGGACAGGTAACAGATATACTAGTATTAATATTCCCTTATTAGACCAAGGACATATCGCTCATGTCCATGAAGATCAGCATTTCTCTATCAGCTCATCTACTGTATTTCTAGTTCTCCACACTAAGACTTCCAGTTTATTTCCTTCATGTCGGCTCAGTTTTGTCATTAGTTCAGATTACGATAAACTGTTCAGATATGGAGCCATCCCTGACTATGTCCGCATCACTTTTGTTTTTCTTTTTCTAGGAGGAGCATTTGAGATCAAGGTTCATCCATTCCTGAGTGACTTGGACTTTGACAACATTCTGAGCCAGGAGCTGGAGTATGTTCCTCAGCTTGTTTCAGACGCAGACACCAGCTTATTTATCAGTAAGTAGAAGGAGACGTCATCTAGACTAAGCGACTGTTTGTCTCATCTTCCCTAATATGTGATCATCTGTTCCCATTAATATTAGTGATAAATAGTGACTGTGTTATACTGACAACCTCTAATAATACTTCATTACCTATTTCTTGTAGATCATTCTGATATAAACAAACATCTGGTCTCAAAGGATGAGGAAGGCACAAGTGAGAACAATGAGAGCCTTGACTTCCAAAATTTTACGTCATCTTCTGAAAAGCTTTGTAAAGTAAGTATGTGATTAATAAATCCAAAATATGTAAAAAAAAAGAAAAAAAACTCTAAAAGTACATAAAAAAATATTTTATATCTTATTTTTATCCGTATTTAGCTCTGTACCATCGCTACCAGGATGGTGAACAATGAGGATCCCAATGCCCCTCCAGAGTATACACAAGAAACCAACACAAACATCTCAGAAATGTGAGTAGATTAGAAAGGGTCATTACTTCATTACTGGGAGTTCCAGGCTGATCTATGTACACAACACCAAATATAGGACATAAATAACAGAATATCAAATGCAGCATTCACCGTTTCATGGTTAACGGTCATTGTACTTTTGGCTTCAGAAAATGCAGAAGATAACAGCCCATAATTGTGGCATGTCATGCATTTTTAGCACTGCCTACTCTGTAGGAGAGCTGTAGTATTACTTGCCAGACATTCTTGGTAGTTGTGTTCTGATCCATGGAAGGTAGTTTAGAGCAGAAAACCTTCCCCACTATGACAGTCATATGTCCTATTAGGCCTTATAGTCAGTGTTCTTATAGTGAGACAACCCATTTTATACTGTGTTTACTTACGATTTACATGTTTTTCTTCTTCAAACAGGCAGAAAGAATCTGTTCCTGTATGTAATACAGACTATGCTGTTACCATCTTGCCACCCTCGTCTCCATTGCTAGGTATGTACATGTCTACAGCACCAACAATGTGAATGTTGACTTCAAGGCTCAAATATTTCCACATGGTTTTTCTGGTCTACTATGTTATCCATGTTTCATGGATCTCAGCTATGTTGACCATGGGTTCGTACTGTATCCCTATTTCCCTAATTTTGTACAGGAGTTTTTTTTCATGTATTCTGTTTATTACGTTGCATCATCTTTTAACCTAGTGAGATATAGCGACTGTGTTATACTGACACCCTCTAACAATCCTTCCTTACCTATGTCTTGTAGATCACTCTGATGAAAACAACCATCTGATCTCAGAGGATAAGGAGGGCACAAGTGAGGACGATGAGAACTTTATCTTCCGAATATTTGCATCATCATCTTCTGAGAGGCTTTCTAAAGTAAGTATGTGATCGATAAATCCAAAATATGTACAAAAAAGGATCTATAAAATTAAAAAGTATATATATTTAATAACTTATTGTTATCCACATTTAGCACTCTACCACCACTAACGGGATGGTGAACAACGAGGATCCCAAGGCCCCTCCAGAGTGTACACCAGAATCGAACACAAACATCTCAGAAATGTGAGTAGATTATGGGGTCATTACTGGGAGCTCCAGGCTGATATATGTGCACAACATCAAATATAGGACATAAATACCATAATATCAAATGCAGCATCCACCGCCCCATGGTTATGGGTCATTGTGCTTTCAGCTTTCGGAATTGTTGGATATAACAGCCCATAATTGTGGCCGGTCATGCACTTTTAGTGCTGCCCTCACTGTAGGAGAGATGTAGTATGAAATGCCGGCCATTCTTGGTAGTTGTTTTCCTCTCAGCTATCTATAAAAGGTAATCTTGAGCAGAAGACCTTCCCCACTATGACAGTCATATGTCCTACTAGTCCTTATAGTCGGTGTTCTTCTAGTGAGACAACCCCTTTTATATGGAGTTTACTTGAGATTTACATGTTTTTCTTCTTCAAACAGGCAGAAAGAATCTGTTCCTGTATGTAATACAGACGATGCTGTTACCATCTTGCCACCCTCGTCCCCATTGCCAGGTATGTACATGTCTACAGCACCAGCAATGTGAATGTTGACTTCAAGGCTCAAATATTCCCACATGGTTTTATACAATACTATAGGTCTCTTATGTTATCCATATTATGACAAAGCAGATCCTATAAGAAGATATTGTTATTGATTTTTTTTTTTAATTTTTCATCAGAATTTCCATCTCATGAAGAAAGAAAATCGGCAATAAATCTGAGTATGGAGCAACAAAACTCAGAAAATGGAAAAAATGGGAAAAAGAGACGAGGTAAGTGTGAGAATCAACTCCATGTTGTGTGATGTCAGTGAGAATAATTCATGTGGAGTAGATGTCATCTGTCAGTGATGGGATTGTCACATGTATGATTGCTGACAATGACCCCTGACCTCTGTATGATAATATTCCTCTGCCGTCCGGCCACAGTGACTGCACAGCATTATCATGTAATATGGAGTCCCATCACTTACATTATATTTATTTCTCTTCTCATAGGTTCCATCTTCCGCCGGATCTTATCATCCTGCCGGCGTGGATTATCCAGGGCTGCTCGCGCATTTGCATGCTGTCACTGTTGCCCTAAAACCATCTAAAAGACGGGACACCTAAGCATCCAGCGCCCTGAAGTCCAGCAGATCCATCATCACTGCTGGAGCTGTATAGAAGGACCTTCACCATCTACCTGTGGCCTTCTGACTGGTCAACCTGGACAAGTTTCAGTAACGCCTCTGTCATCGGGCTCCGCGGTATTCATACTGCTCGTCTGACTTGTCATTTACTGATCACCTGGTATCTGACCTCGGCTATCTTCCTGACTTTGATTTAGTCTTTTGATAATGTTCACGATTTTATTCATCCCATTATTAATTAAAAAAAAGTAAAATCTGTTACTGTTGCTCTGATTCCTTTTTGTCTTGAATTCACAAATACTTGTAACTCACTAATTGCTCTTCTTCTCACTAAATGTATTTCTCATTATCCTTAATGCAGCAGTCAGTCTCATATTTCTGTCCAGCAATTACACTGGTGCCTCCACCCTGTACCAGTCATTACACTCATCCACAAACCTCTGCACCCTGCTGCACAGTCCTGCATCTCTACCATATCTACACTCCAATGAGCTAAGATTAACATCCTCCATAATCAGGACCTCCCACTCTCATGTCCAAGACATTTTCTCTGCTGCACCAGCTCTCAGGAGTGCACTACTGCAGGCAATCATGTTCATTCCCACTATCAGAGATTTTAAGTGTGCAGTAGAAACAGATTATTTGTGGCAGGACTATCAAATCACCTCACTATTCTAAGTTTTTCCTACAGCACTCAGTAGCACTTAATATTTGTACATATACAGATAATGGTTGGTGACTGGTTCATGCAGCCTTAATTCCACAAAGATAGAAATAAAAGGTCAACATGTTTCATACATCCAAACCATCCTTAATCATGGCAGAAAAACATAATTTTAAGTTCCCACTATGAATATTTGGTGAGATATCACAGCTGTGTATTTTCACAGCACAAAGAACGCATCTTACAGATCAGCAAATCACAGTGTGCTGACGCTTAATGTTGTAGTTTTGAACAACACCATTCATTTTATCATATAATGTGTTGAAAAATGCGAAAAAATGCCAGGTTTGGGCTCCTTCATTTTACAGTGTGTATTGTGTTGTAAAAACAAACTGGCAAAATGATTCAGAGTCAGTAGTACGATTACTGTGATACCAAACTTATAAGGTTTATATATATATATATATATATATATATATATATACAGTGTTTAGCATAAATCAGTACACCCAAATAGATTTGTCAGCAAACCTGTAGTTTCCTTTCAGAATCATCATTTTATATGGGATACCATACTACAAAATACTCTCGCAAATTTGAGCCATTGAATGCAAACAAGATTTGGTATTTTGCAGACCCCAAAAAAGTAATTTTCTTAACAAACTCATTCAAGATCATGTTTCAAAAATGAGAACATCCCAGTAACAGTCTTAAGAGAAAAGCTAAGTTTAGACAACAAAATTCTAATTAACAAGAACTGAACCACAGGTAAGTGTAATTATTCATTAAACAGATGTCCAGCAGACAGGTGTCTGTAAAAGGAAGTTACTTAATAAAGAAAACTCCTTCCCATTTCATGCTATCAGCAATGGCACCACATAGAAGGGAAATGTCACAAAACCTGAGAAAGAAAATAATTTCTTTGCAATAAATGTGAAGTCTACAAGAAGATCAGCAAAACTTTACTTATCAGTCAGAATACTGTAGCAAAAGTGATGCAAAACTATAACAAAGATGGAACTGCAACCATCTTACAGAGACGTCCAGGCCGACTATGGAAGTTAACACCTAAACAAAAGCGTCCTCTGATGAGAAGGGTAAGTGGTACCACATAGAAGAGAAATGTCACAAGACATTTCTGAGAAAGAAAATAATTTCTTTACAAAAAATGTGAAGTCTACAAGAAGATCAGCAAAGCTTTTCTTATCAGTCAGATGGAAGCTAACATCTAAACAAAAGCATCTTCTGATGAGAAGAAAATCGACAGGCAAATTCATTGCTATTAGCTGAAGAAGTAGAAAGCCAAACTAGGGTGAGTGTTTTCCATAACACGACACGGTGTACACTGCAAATGAATGGCATTCATGAGTGTCCTCCACAAAGGAAGCCTCTCTCCCTTAAAGCCCATGAACAATAAAAGTCCGTCTACAATTTGCCAGGGTCCATGCTTAAAACTATGAGGACTACCGGGACTGTATACTGTGTATGTGCATCTTATGTGTATGTCTGTATTTTATGTTTGTGTGCACTATGTATATGCATACGTTAAAATGTGTATAGAGTATTAGCATGCGCAAATTTTATATGTGTGCCTAATATAAATATACATGGAAATGTATATGTAGGTGGTGCCTGATGGAGGGTGGGGGGCCCAGATAAGAAGTCCTGATTAAGGGCCCTTCACTGTCATTGTCTGCCCCTTATATAAACAGTAAAATCTCCTTTAATAACTGGACTTCCATTGGGGTGGACTTCTCATAGATGGCCAGTATGCATACTATATTATGAATCTGGGCATCTCTCACAGAAAATCTGATCTGGATATGAGGGTGGTCTTCTATAAGCGGTGATGTTTTGGAGAGATTTAGGGAAAAGTCCCAATGCTTATCCATCGATCTGGTAATTTGAGTAAAATATTTGTGTTGATAACTGATCACAAAGTCACAAAATATGTAAGATTTGGCATAACCTGGTTCATTTTTCAAAAAGTTATGCTCAATTTTTTTAGCACCAAGTTTTGTTGCTTTTTTGTAGACTTACACTAACTTAGTATATTGTGTGAGAATTAAATGAATTATGAATTAGTTGGCGCATTTTACCACACTCTGGGGGTCCCTGACAGTCCTTCTTTACCGGCCCTGTAGTGATGCCAATGTAAACTTCCAAGTGACCGCGCAGTCAATCACTGTCACGAATGCAGGACAACCTATGATTAGCTAATTTTTGGGAAATCCTTATAACAAAAGGGGATTGAAAATATTTACAATTATTTTAAAAGCATTAAAAAAAAAACAGACCCAATACTTATAATTAGTTTGTTGAAAGTAGTCTAATTAAAGGGAGCTGAAAGGATTAGAGATTATGAACCCGATTCACCAGTGTTTTTGCCAGAAAACTGGCATAAAGCTCTTGAAAAGTTGCAAAGTTTTGTGACTTTTCCCATTTTCACATAATTTTAACTTCTTTAACCCCTTAAGCCCCGCGGGTGGTTTGCACGTTAATGACCGGGCCAATTTTTACAATTCTGACCACTGTCACTTTATGAGGTAATTACTCTGGAACGCTTCAACGGATCCCCCTGATTCTGAGATTGTTTTTTCGTGACATATTGTACTTCATGATTGTGGAAAAATTTCTTCGATATCACTTGCGTTTATTTGTGAAAAAAACGGAAATTTGGCGAAAATTTTGAAAATTTTGCAATTTTCAAAATTTGAATTTTTAAGCCCTGAAATCAGAGCGATATGTCACACAAAAGAGTTAATAAATAACATTTCCCACATGTCTACTTTACATGGTATCCGCTAACAATTTGAGCCGATTTTCCATTCAATTTGTTAGCGGATACCATGTTGCATTTAGAGAGTCCCTGCGTGCCCAAACATTGGAGCTCCCCCACAAGTGACCCCATTTTGGAAACTAGACCCCCCAAGGCACCTATCTAGATTCATAGTGAGCACTTGGAACCCCAGGTGCTTCACAAATTGATTCATAAAAATGAAAAAGTGTTTTTTTTTTTCACTTTTTCATTTTTACGAATCAATTTGTGAAGCACCTGGGGATTCCAAGTGCTCACTATGCATCTAGATAGGTGCCTTCGGGGGTCTAGTTTCCAAAATGGGGTCACTTGTGGGGGAGCTCCAATGTTTGGGCACACAGGGGCTCTCCAAACGCAACATGGCGTCCGCTAACAATTTGAGCCGATTTTCCATTCAATTTGTTAGCGGACACCATGTCGCGTTTGGAGAGCCCGTGATGTGCCTAAACAGTGGAGCTCCCCCACAAGTGTCCCCATTTTGGAAACTATACCCCTCAAGGATTTTATTAAGGTGTATAGTGAACATTTTGAACCCAGAGGTACGGCACAGAATTTGTTTACATTAGGTCATCATATTGAATAAGTTGTCATTATTCTTGAGCGCAAGTGCTCGCTACTTGAGTTTGCATCGGGTACTCAGGTATGCACCATGTACAGCGTGTGCTCGAGTGACATGCTCGAGTCCCTGCTCCGCATGTTTCACGGTTATTAGACACCCCAAAAAAAACATGTGGGGATCGCTCGTGCATGGCAGGCAATCCCCGTAAAGTTTTTTGGCCGCGAAGCATATGGGGCAGAGACTCGAGCATGTCACTCAAATACCCACGATACTCAATGCATACCAGAGCACCCGATGCAAACTCAAGTAGCGAGCACTTGCTCTCAACACTAGTCGCCATATCGTCATCTTTTTTTCTTACTTTTGAAAAAAATCCCAACCCCAGCCCTAACCCTAGCACAACCCTAGCCCCAGCACAACCCTAGCCCCAGCACAACCCTAGCCCCAAACCCAGCCCTAACCCTAGCCCAATCCTAACCCAAGAGTTTATTTTTGACGCCGTTCCTTGTGCGGTATAAGTGATTAGACGACTTTATTCTTCGGGTCGGTGTGATTACAGCAATGCCAGAATCATATGGGGTTTTTATGACTGACAGCTGTCACACACTAAAAGACGCATTTTTTTTTAAATCTAGTTTTTGCATCGCCATATTTTGAGAGCTATAATTTTTCCAGATTTTGGCAGACAGTCATGTGACGGCTCGTTTTTTGCGGGATGACTTGACGTTGTTATTGGTGCCATTTTCAGGCACGTGACATTTTTTGATCGCTTTCTATTCCGATTTTTGGGAGGCAGAATAAACAAAAACCAACAATTCAGGAATTGTTTTTTTTTTTTTTTTTTATTCTGTTCCGCGTGTGGTAAAATTGATGAGGTAGCTTTATTCTTCGGGTCAGTACGTTTACAGCGGTACCACATTTGTATCATTTTTCTATGTTTTGGCGCTTATACACAATAAAAGCTATTTTATAGAAAAAAATATTTTTTAGTATCGCTTTATTCTGAGAGCTATAACTTTTTTATTTTTCGGCTGATGGAGCTGTATGGCGGCTTGTTTTTTGCGGGACGAGATGATGTTTTCAGCGGTATCATTTTTATTTATATGCGTCTTTTTGATCGCGTGTTATTCCACTTTTTGTTTGGCGGTATGGTGATAAAGCATTGCTTTTTGCTTCGTTTTTTTTTTTTTTTTTTACCGTGTTCACTGAAGGGGTTAACTAGTGGGACAGTTTTATAGGTCAGGTTTTTCCGGACGCGGCGATACCAAATATTTTTTTTATAATAATATTTATTGATGGGTACATTATATTTTTATTTTTGGTGTATTATTTTTTTTATTTTTTTATAATATTTTTGCACATTTTTTTTTTTTTTTCCACTTTCACACAGTTTATACACTTTATTACTTTGTCCCACTCTGGGACTTTCACTTTTTTTTTTTCTGATCGCCTGCATGGCACAGGAATGGAGCACCATCCCTATGCCATGAAGGCTGTCAGAAATGCACAGTGTGAAGATTGCTTGGAGATGCACTGCGCATGTCCAAGCAATCTTCCTGCTCTCTGGTGACCCGGATGTTGTCATGACGACATCGGGTCGTCATGGCAACACCCGGGAAGCCTTTGCAGACTGCGCTGGAAGCCGGAAGAGGAGTGTGAGTATCGCCGATCACCTCCCCTTGCCCCCGCAATGCCGCGATCGACTTCGATCGCAGCATCGCGGGGGTTAATGTGCTGGGAGCGGTGCAGGACCGCTCCCTGCACATAGTACCGGGTGTCAGCTGTGACAATCAGCTGACACCCGGCGGCGATCGCGCCCGCACAGCCTATGTGCGCGCGCGATCGCGATGACGTACTAATACGAGTCTGGCTCTTAAGTCCCAGGGCACAGACGCGTATTAGTACGTCAGATGTTATTAAGGGGTTAAAGCCCAAGACGTACTGATACGTATCTGCGCCCTGGGACTTAAGAGCCTGATATGTATTAGCACATCTTTGCGATCGCGCCCGCACACAGGCTGTGCGGGCGTGATCGCCGCCGGGTGTCAACTGATTGTCACAGCTGACACCCGGTGCTATGTGCTGGGAGAGGTCCCGCACATTAACCCCCGCAATGCTGCGATCGAAGTCGTTCGCAGCATTGCGGGGGCAAGGGGAGGTGATCGGGATAGTCACCTCTCCTGCCGGTTTCCAGCAATGTGTGCCGCGGCTTCCCGGATGTTGCCATGATGACCCGATTCACTGAGGGGTGCAGTTTTAAAAATGGTGTCACTTTTGGGTATTTTCAGTCATAAAGACCCCTCAAAGTGACTTCAAATGTGATGCGGTCCCTAATAAAATGGTTTTGTAAATTTTGTTGGAAAAATGAGAAATCGCTGGTCAATTTTAACCCTTATAGCTCCCTAATAAAAATAAATTTGGGTTCCAAAATTGTGCTGATGTAAAGTAGACATATGGGAAATGTTATTTATTAACTTTTTTTGTGTGACATATCTCTCCGATTTAAGGGCATAAAAATTCAAATTTTGAAAATTGCAAAATTTTCAACATTTTCGCCAAATATCTGTTTTTTCACAAATAAACACAAGTGATATCGAAGAAATTCTACCACAATCATAAAGTACAATATGTCATGAAAAAATATTCTCAGAACCAGGGGGATCCGTTGAAGCGTTCCAGAGTAATTACCTCATAAAGTGACAGTGGTCAGAATTGTAAAAATTGGCCTTCTCATTAACGTGCAAACCACTTTGGGTTGTAAAGGGGTTAAGGACTCTACTTGCATATACAGTCATGGCGGAAAGTGCTGGCACCCTTGAAATTGTTTCAGAAAATTACACATGTTTTATTACACGCATGTTTATTTCCTTTGTGTTTATTGGAACAACACAAAAAAACTGAGAAAAAAAAGGCAAATTGGACATAATTTCACACAAAACTCCAAAAATGGGCCGGAATACATATATATATTTTTGATGGGACAACACTGAAGATGCGACACTTTGATACAATGTACAGTAGTCAGTGTACAGCTTGTTTAACTGTAAATTTGGTGTGCCTGCAAAATAACTCAACACACAGCCATTAATGTCTAAACAGCTGGCAACAAAAGTGAGTACACCCCTAAGTGTGTTCTCAGCTGATGTTATTTGTTGGTTTTTCTTTGCATCCCGAACAATTTTCTTGGCAGTTGTGGCTGAAATTTTTGTTGGTCTACCTGACTGTGGTTTGGTTTTTACAGAGCATCTGATTTTCCATTTGTTAATCACAGTTTGAACACTGCAGACTGGCATTATCAATTCCTGGGATATCTTTTTGTATCCCTTTCCTGTGTTATACTCTTTTTGCCTCCCTTTCCTGTGTTATACAGTTCAACTACCTTTTCCCGTAGATCCATTGATAATTCTTTTGCTTTCCCCATCTCAAAATCCAGAAAAGTCAGTGGCTGGATCCCAGAAACTCACTCAGCTTTATGCACACACACTGATTACAAGCAAACAGGTCATAGGTGAGGATGTTACCTTTAGTAGCCATTCAAACCCATTTGTGTCAAATTCTGTGCATGTTATCAGGCCAAAATCACCAGGGTATGTGAACTTTTTGATCAGGATTATTTGGATGTTTTTGGTTGTCATTAGTGATGAGCGAGCACTAAAATGCTCGAGTACTCGTTGCTCGGGTCGAGCAAATTGAAATACTCGGGTGCTCAACCCGAGCAATGAGCCCAATATAAGTCTAGGGGAAACTTGAGCATTTTTCAGGTGGCTCCCCACGGCGGTCTGCAGAGGGCCTAAAAATTACCCAAATCGATGGGAACTGTGCTCAAATGACATGGGAACAACATGGGGAAGACCCCTGGAAGCATCTCTGACTCCCAGAACACTGCTGTCAACAACGTCGTCAGAGTATTACGCCACTTTTACGGCGTAAGGAACATCCTTTCCAGGGTGATGACTTGTATATAAGGCAAAATAAATAAAAAAAAAAAAAAATACTCCTACACACGTAGCATTTTTGACACGTTTTTGCACTTTTGCATTGCTTTCAACCAAGACAAATGCATTCACCAGGAAATGTCATTTTAACATTTTACAACCTTATCTGGCCATGTGGTGTGTGACACATCATCAGACACATGCATACAGTGCTGAAAAGACATGGGAACAGCAAGGGGAAGACCTCTGGAAACATCTCTGACTCCCAGGTCACTGCCTAAATGTGTGCCCATCATAAGTGATCCTTAGCACATGCGAAGATGCCTCCCGCCATGCACCTGTCGTTGCAGACTTGAAACAATCACCGTCCACGTCCTTGTCCCACTGCAGTGTTCAGTTGTCCCTACCCCATTCCTTGGAATGCAAGCACAAGAATGCCGGCAGCCACCCACCCACAGGCTGCAATACTATACTGCCAAATTTTTGACAGCTGCTTGCACTTGAAATGTGGCCTTTTAGGCTCGTGGAGGCGGAAGCTTTTCATAACCTCATGCCAGCGGCGGCCGGGTGTCCATACTCGGTCCCTAGCCGCCACTATATTTCCCGGTATCGCCTCCGCCTTCCACAATCACGGGTCCCATAACATTACCCGTGCCCGCCCCAGTGCACTTACTGGGAAGGACCGCCTAACCACAAACACGTGGACAGGTGAATGTGGCCAGGGACGGTACGGAGGCAGTCCACAACTTTTTTTGCTAAGAGTTGTATTTAGCTCGGTGAAAGGACTGGCATAGAGGGAAACCGTATCTACCCTGCGTGTCATTTCTCCCAGAAAATCCTGTAAATGAGCTTATTGCAGAAGCAATGGCAGCCCATCCAACATCAACTTGCACTTGTCAATGGTGCTTTGACACACACACATCTTTCTTTGCGCATTTAATTTCTTGAATACAGAGTTGGAAAATGGCCTGATCCGTAATGCGTTTTGAGAAATAACATGCATAAGCATGGCCGATCCGCATTAAAAAAGCAGCCATAGAGTGTCCGGGAACCTTCCCCCACACTTTTCTTAGCCAGGGCTGCTTTTCGGCAGGGTTGGACGGGCCCACCAGAGAACCGGAGACTCCTCCGGCGGGCCCTGGCTTCTCCTTCAGGAGAGTTCATAGTGCCGAGGTGAGGCCATGATGATGATAGAGGCCATCATCTGCTTAGTTTTCTTTTACTTGGAATGCAATTGCAAGTATGCAGCCAGCCACCCACCCACCCACAGACCGCAACACTAAACTGACAGATTTCTGGGCAGCTCTTTGCACTTGAAATATGGCCTTTTAAGCTTGTGGAGATGGAAGCTTTTCACAACCTCATGCAGGCGGCGGCCGGGTGTCCATACTCGGTCCCCAGCCGCCAGTATTTTTCCCGGTATCGCCTTCGCCTTCCACAAGCACGGGTCCCACAACAGTACCCATGCCCTACCCAGTGCACTTACTAAGAAGGACTGCCTAACCACAAACACGTGGACAGGTGAATGTGGCCAGGGACGGTACGGAGCCAGTCCACAACTTTTTTTGATAAGAGTTGTATTTAGCTCAGTGAAAGGACTGGCATAGAGGGAAACCGTATCTACCCTGCGTGTCATTTCTCCCAGGAAGTCCTCTAAAGCTGCTTGCACTTGAAATGTGGTCTGAACATTACTGCTGGTACTTTTCTGTGGGAATTTTCTTGCCTCCTACCAGCCTGGAATATTTCCAGCAAACTATGGTACAACACCATGGTATTAGCACTGCCCCCAGTACCAGTAGCGAAGCCATCCTCAATTTCCTTCTCTGGAATTTTATTTGGTAGACTGAGTGGCTGCCCAAATAAATTTTCTCACAAAGGAGCTGATGATAGAGTGGCAGTAGGTTCAAGTTTCTCCAGCTTGTTAGATATTAGAGGGTGAACGGCAGCACATTGGATCAGTGGTTAGCACTGAAGTCTTGCAGCACTGGGATCCTGGGTTCAAATCCCAGCAAGGACAACATCTGCAAGAAATTTGTATGTTCTCCCCATGTTTGCATGTGTTTCCTCCTCAGTAAAAATAGAGTGTCCTGGAATCTTCCCACACACTTTTCTTAGCCAGGACTGCTTCTCAGCAGGGTTGGACAGTCCCACCAGAGAATTCTCTGGTGTGCCTTGGCTTCTACCTCAGGAGAGTTCATGATAGCGCTAACTTTGCAGCTGCTATGGGGCTCTTGAGCGGGTGAGAAAGGTTAGCTCTCAGAAACAAATCCTCTGGTGGGCACAATGTTTTTCAATCTGAAACAGCTTCTCAGTGGGAGTTGTATTTCACCACAGCCATATTCTTTAGCTCTGTGAAAGGACTAGCATAGAGGGAAACCTTATCTACCCCGGTTGTCATTTCTCTGTCACCAGGTTCCGCCCATTGTAACACATGACCATGCCTGGCTGTATGTTCAGCGGTGAGAGCCACAGATCAAGCTGCTGTGTTACAGCTTTCAACAACTATGCAGCGCTGGGCGGTTTGTCAATTAAGCATTAAGCATGTTATCTTCAGCACAGCCTGTTGCTGTTTGGCCAAGGCAGTGCTGCAGTGCTGTCAGCTTGTGACTGATGTGGTCATTTCGGAGATGGAGGAGGAGGTACATGAGCTGAACAATGTGATTACATTGAGGTTAAATTGGTGATGCTGTTTTTTATACTAAAGAAAGATCCTATTGTTATGTTTTTTTATGTTATTTTTTATGAAAAATGCATTCACCGGGAAATGTCACTTTAACATTTTACAACCTCATCTGGCAATGTTGTGTCATCAGACACATCCTGTTTTATTTATGATGGAGGGACTCTGAAAGTCATAAAGCCTATTTTTATAGGGACATCAGACGGCCCTTACTATTCTTAAAAGGCCAGCAGTCGGCCCTAGCTATTGTTAGAGAGCCATCAGAGGGCTATGCTTTGTTGTTCCCATTATTAACAAGTGGGTTTCCTATACTGTTATTGCGCATCCAGTGACTGCAAGGGTTGTCAAAAATTTGGACGCAACCTAATACCCCTTTGAAGAGACATAGAGGAGGGTCTCAGTAAAAAAAATGTTCCCATTATAAAGGAGCGGGTCTTCTATAGTGGTAATGCCCATGCTGTGACTGCAAGGGTGGCCAAAATTTTTGAAAAAAAACACTAACAATTTAAAGACACAAAGAGTAACAAGGTACGACATGTTCCCGTTAGAAAGGAGAGGGTCTGCTATACAGTTATATGGTATGCAGTGAATCCAACGGCTGACAAATTTTAGGAAAAACCCCACTAAGAATTTAAGGACACACAGAGCAGGGCCACAGTAACAAGGTACGACATGTTCCCATTAGAAAGTAGAGGGTCTGCTATACAGTTATAGGGTATGCAGTGAATCCAACGGCTGACAAATTTTAATGAAAAACCTCAATAAGAATTTAAAGACACACAGAGCAGGGCCACAGTAACAAGGTACGACATGCTCCCATTAGAAAGGACAGGATCTGCTATACAGTTATAGGGTATGCAGTGAGTCCAACGGCTGACCAATTTTAGGAAAAAAACGACTAAGAATTTAAAGACACATAGAGCAGGGTCACAGTAACGACAAATTCCCATTAGAAATTCTAGGGTCGGCTATACTGTTATAGGGTACGCAGTGAGTCCAACGGCTGACAGATTTTAGGAAAATCCCCACTAAGAATTTAAAGACACACAGAGCAGGGCCACAGTAACAAGATATGACATGTTCCCATTAGAAAGGAGAGGGTCTGCTATACAGTTATAGGGTATGCAGTGAGTCCAACGGCTGACCAAGTTTAGGAAAAACCCACTAAGAATTTAAAGACACATAGACCAGGCCACAGTAATGACAAATTCCCATTAGAAAGGAGAGAGTCTCCCATAGTGTTGGACTATGCAGTGACTGCAAGGGCTGCCAAAAATTTGGAGGCACTTCAATGGCCCTTGGAAGAGACGTGGAGGAGCGCATCATAAATTTTTTTTACCATTAGAAAGGAGCGGGCCTCCTATACTTGTAATGCCATGCACTAAGTGTATGGGCTGACAAACATTTACTCCTGGGGGGTATACATGAACATACTGTATAAAAATTTTTTTTTTCGGGCATCATAAAAATGTAGCGCCCCGAGGGCTCGGCCGCTACAGGGGTATTGCACCTCTGCCAGAGGTGTGATATTCCACTCCCGGGTAAGGATGTAGTATGGACCAGGGTTCAGTTAGCTGCATACAGCACACTCACCCCATTTCCGAGGGACAGCTCAACGGTGCTCCCATTAGACAGAAATGCAGGCACGACAGACCATGTCCCTGGATGGAGTGGGGAGGGGGTAGGAATACCCAGTGATGTAGGAGCAGATAGGGGTTGGTTCCTGAGCGTAGATAGGAGCCCATTGTTTGCTGGTCACCTGGGCTCATGTTCTAGAGGGCACCATCTTAGAACAGTGTTCAGTCAGAGAGAAGAAGTGACAGAGTGGGGGCCTTGGTTGTCGAACGAAGTGTGCCCTCTGCCTCCAGCGTTTTTAGATGGGAATTTTTTTAATAGTTCCGCAACAAGGGCCTTCTGGTACTGCCTCATTTTTGTACACCTGTCCGCCTCAGGAATAAGAGATATAAAGTTCTCCTTGTAGAGTGGGTCTAGAAGTGTCACCAACCAGTAATGACCTAAAATTTTGAGAATGCGAGGGTCATGGGAAAGGCAGCATAACATAAACTCAGCCATGCGTGCCAGACTACTAACAGGCAAGACTTCCGTGTCCTCACCAAGAGGATGACTGACCATGCTCTCCTCCTCCTCCTCTCTGTCCTCTGGCCATCCACGCTGAACAGACGGTATGACAGCTGTGCAGATAGCACCGTCTATAGTGCATGAAACTAGTTCCTGTCCTTCCTCCTCCTCCTCTTCCTCATTGTCACCCAATCCACGTTGGGATGAGATGAGGCTTGGCTGTGTGTAATCACCCTGTATGGTTAATTGCTCCATCTTATCGTGCTGAGCCTGCAATGCATCATCTTTGATTGTGAGCAAAGAGCTTTTCAGAAGACAGAGAAGCGGGATGGTGACGCTAATTATGGCGTCATCGCCGCTCACCATCTTGGTGGAGTCCGCAAAGTTTTGGAGGATGGTACATATGTCTGACATCCACGTCCACTACTGAGGTCTTATGTGTGGAGTCTGAACTGAATACCGATAGCCTTTTTGATGCTGGTACTCAACAACTGCCCTCTTCTGCTCACAAATCCTTCCCAACATCTGCAATGTAGAGTTCCAACGTGTGGTGACATCACACACCAGTCTGTGAGCCAGAAGCTGCAAACGCTGCTGAAACACTGCAAGGGCGGCGGAAGCTGTAGCTGACTTTCTAAAATGGGCACACAGGCGGCATACTTTAACAAGCAGATCCGGCAGCTCCGGGTAGGATTTGAGTAACCGCTGAACCACGAGGTTAAGCACATGGGCCAGGCATGGTACGTGTGTGAGCTCGCCTCGCCTCAGAGCCGCCACCAGGTTCCGGCCATTGTCACACACGACCATGCCTGGCTGTAGGTTCAGCGGTTTGAGCCACAGATCTGCCTGCTCTTTCAGAGCTGGCCATAACTCTTCAGCATTGTGTGTTTTTTCACCTAAGCATATTAGCTTCAGCACAGCCTGTTGCCGCTTGGCCGAGGCAGTGCTGCAGTGCTTCCAGCTTGTGACTGATGTGGTCATTTCGGAGATAGAGGCCGAGGAGGAGGAGGAGGCTGAGGAGCATGAGGTTCAGGAGCTGTAGACCGTGGGGACAACCCTGATTGACCTAGGGCCTGCAATCTTTGGCGTCGGGAGGACGTGTTCCGTCCCAAGGTCCGACTGGGTCCCGGCTTCCACTATGTTAACCCAGTGTGCCATCAGCGAGATGTACCGTCCCTGCCCACAAGCACTTGTCCACGTGTCCGTGGTTAGGTGGACTTTACCGGTAACTGCGTTGTTGAGGGCACGGCTAATGTTTTGGGACACGTGCTTGTGTAATGTGGGGACGGCACACTGGGAGAAATAGTGGCGGCTGGGGACAGAGTACCGAGGGACGGCCGCCGCCATCAGGTTGCGGAATGCTTCTGTCTCCACAAGCCTAAAAGGCAACATTTCGAGCCAAGCAGTCGTGAATTGTGAGAATTTAGTAGTGGGGCCTGTGGGACGTTGGCTGCATATTTGCGCTTGCATTCCAAGGACTGGAGTATGAACAACTGAACGCTGTGCTGGGAGAAGGACATGGACGTGCTTCCTGATGCTGCTACTTGAGAGTGTGCAATGACAGGTGCAGGGCAGGAGGCATCTTTGCATGCACTATGGACAGGGGATTGACTTGCATGCACAACAGCAGAAGAAGCAATGGTGCCACCTGTAGACACTGTTCCTGGACCCTGGTGTTCGGCCCACAAAGTCGAGTGATTTGCTGCCATGTGCCTGATCATGCTGGTGGTGGTCAGGCTGGTCGTTTTGCCACCCCTGCTGATGCTGGTCTGGCTCGTGATGCAAATGGCCTTTTTGGAGTCTTTAAAAAACAACCAGACTCGGGAAGACCTAACAGTTGTAGTGGCAACTTCCTTCGTGTTGGTGTTACGGGAAACGGTAGCCTGCCTTCTGTCTGCGGCCACCACACTGCTTCTTCCTGCCTGTTGGGGTGCTCTGCCTCCCTCCCCCTGTGTGCTGCTGTCCTTGCTCTGCATGTCCTCCTGCCAGGTTGGGTCAGTTACTATATCATCCACCACCTAGTCACCCACTTCTGCACCCTGGTACTATTCCTGACTTTCTGCCAATTGTGTCTAATCATCGTCCACCTCTTGTGACAGTTTCCCACCGTCGCCTTCATGTGACCGTGGCTGCTCAAATATTTGGGCATCGCTACACGTGATCTCCTCTTGCCCCGCTTCAAGTGGACCGGGCGAGAGGCCCGAATCTATAAATGGAAAAGTGAACAGCTCTTCAGATTGTCCAAGTGTGGGATCAGTTGTCTCTGGGTACTCAGCATGGTGGGAGGAAGGAGGATCAGGGTGAGGAATATGAGGTCCAGACTCATGGCTACTGAGACTTGACCGTGTAGAAGACAGGGTGGTGGTGGTGGTGGCTAAGTGACTGGAAGCATTATCCGCTATCCAACCAACAACCTTTTGACACTGATCTGGGTTCAATAGTGGTGTGCTGCGGTCCCCTAGAAATTGGGACAGGAAGGTCAGGCGAGAAGATGTGGGTGTTTGCTGTGGCACAATTTCGGCTTGCCCACGGCCTTGTCCTCGGCCTCTGCATGCACCATTACCATCACGTCCAGTTCCCCGTCCCTTGCCACGTGCCTTGCCCATTTTAAATGGAGGATAGTATCTTCCACGCTCACTACAAATGACTGAGTTTGAAGCGAAGTTATATGTGATCGGTGTGATGGAGAAAACAGAGTTTTAAATACCTGGCCTGTAGGTAAGTAGTGTGAACAGCAAACTGCTGTGAATTGCTTCACTGACACACTGAAAAAATGGAGGCCAGAAATGGCAGTATTTTCTGACAACGTATATGTGATCCGTGTGACGGAGAAAACACAGTTTTAAATAGCTGGATTTCTAGCGCTCTAATATGGAAAGGACCTGGCTGTATTCTGCAGTGCCAACAAGCAAATGGCGCAGAAAAACTGTGTTCTCTGGATTGCTTTATAAGCAAATAATGAGGATTAAGATCCAAAGAAAAGTATTCCTCGCCCCTGAGACCTGGGCCTTTGTATAGAAATATCTAACAGCAGCAGAAGGCAGAATTGGAATGGAGCCTCTTGTGCTATATGCACTGCAGTCTGCTATATACCCTGCCTGCCTGCCTATATACACTGCCTGCCTGATATCTCTGCAGATGGATTAGTCCTCAGAAGGACTGTTTGTTGAGATAGATATGTGTAATGTGCGGTTTTTCTCACTACACTACCTAATGCACGATCAAATCTCTCCCTAACGCAGCAGCAGCTCTCCCTACACTGTCTGATCCAGAGTGACTGTGATGAGCATGGCGGTGCCAGGTCAGATATAGACCTGATGACGCTGTGCAGCCAGCCAATCACTGTAATGCCCACAACCAACATGGCTATGGCATTACAGTGCATGGCAGGCAATCACTGTATGTTTATTGGCTCTGTAAAGAGCGCCAAACATGCAGGGAGGGGACCCGACTTCCCGCCCGACCAACCCGGAAATACTCGGTGAGCGCAGAGCATCTCGAGCAGTGAGATACTCGGGCAAGCACCGAGCAGTAGCGAGCATGCTCGCTCATCACTAGTTGTCATTAAGATTTAAAAAGAGAAAACACAGAAATGTGACAGTAAATGGCTTCACCCAACCAATAACCATGAGTGGAGAAAAAGTGTTTTTGTTATCATTCATTTTCTCTGAAACAAGGCCAAGAAAGGAAAAATTCTGCCGGGGTATGTAAACTTTTGAGCAGAACTGTATATGCGCCAGCCCCAGTGTCTCCTATTCTATGTACTCCAGCCCCAGTGTCTCCTATTCTATATACTCCAGCTTCTTCTGTGATGTATATGCTCTAGCCCCAATGTATCCTGTGATGAATATACGCCAGCCCCAGTGTCTCCTATTCTATATACTCCAGCCCCAGTGTCTCCTATTCTATATACTCCAGCTTCTTCTGTGATGTATATGCTCTAGCCCCAATGTATCTTGTGATGAATATACGCCAGCCCCAGTGTCTCCTATTCTATATACTCCAGCTCCAGTGTCTTCTGTGACGTAGCTAATGTAGCCCTAATGTCTCTTATGCAGAGGCGTCGCATGATAAAGTAGTGAGACACAAGCTCCCTGCCCTATCACTATCTCTTTCATATGCCACAGATCGCCATAGGCCTGCGGTTAACGAGATGTCAGCATACTAACGCAGGTGGCTCGGTGACATCATTGCATCGCTCTGCTCTGCTGTCCCGCCATGGAAGAGGAGACAGAGGCCGTGATGTAGGGAATCAGGATTAAGTGAGAATAAACGTTATTTTTTTTTTTAAATGATTGGGCAGTGGAGCCATCCTACTATATATCTGGAGTAGTGGGTCCATCATACTACATATGGAGTAGTGGGGTCATTATACTATATGTATGTGGGGCAGTGGGACCATCATAGTATATACAGGTGCATCTCACTAAATTAGAATATCTTCAAAAAGTTAATTGATTCCAGTTCTTCAATACTGTTTCAGTATGCTCCACAATCATGAGGAAGACTGCTGACTTGACAGATGTCCAGAAGGCAGTCATTGACACACTCCACAAGGTCCTAGAGTTCCAATTTTCATTTGGAAATCAAGGTCCCAGAGTCTGGAGGAAGAGTGGAGAGTCCACAATCCAAGCTGCTTGAGGTCTAGTGTGAAGGCTCCACAATCAGTGATGGTTTGGGGGGCCATGTCATCTGCTGGTGTAGGTCCACTGTGTTTTATCAAGACCAAAGTCAGCACAGCCGGCTACCAGGACATTTTACAGCACTTCATGCTTGCCTCTGCCCACAAGATTTTTGGAGATGGAAATGTCATTCTCCAGCAGGACTTGGCCCCTGTCCACACGGCCAAAAGTACCAATACCTGGTTTACACACAACAGTATCACTGTGCTTGATTGGCAGCAAACTCGCCTGACCTTAACCCCATAGAGAATCTATTATAGAGAATCTATGGGGTATTGTCAAGAGGTAGATGAGAGACACCAGACCCAACAATGCAGATGAGCTGAAAGACAGCTTTTTGTATTGAAGAACTGAAATAAATTAACTTTTTGATGATATTCCAATTTAGTGAGATGCACCTGTATATGGAGCAGTGGGACCATCATGCTATATATATGGAGGAGTGGGGGCATCATACTAAATATAGAGCAGTGTGTGTGTGTCACCCCAGGCCTGGATGCCACAAACAATAATCTGTTTCTGAAAGCAGGAGGGAGGTCCCCTGGTTAGGGACTATTAGTGTAGCACCCTGAGGATTCGGCTGCTACAGGGGTATTGCACCTCAACCCAGAGGTGTGATATTCCACTCCCGGGTAAGGAAGGAGTGTGGAACTGAGCTCAGATAGACTGCATGCACTACATACATCCCATTCCAGAGGAGCAGGCCGACGGTACTCCCACTTAGTAATGTGCAGGTACAACCGAGCCTGTTCCTGGCTGGAGTGGGAGGGGGGTGGTACATCCCATGTAGTGTAGGGGCAGATAGGGGGAGCAGTCTGGGTAGTGATAGGAGCTCATTGGGTGCTGGTCACCTGAGCTCACACATAGAGGGATATATAAGGAGGGCACCAACTTAGATCAGGGTCAGACGCTGAGAACAAGTCAGTTGGAGAGGAGAGAGAAGGAAACAGCAGCCCTGGAGAGAGAGAGAGTGGAGCAGAGAAAGACCCAGAGGGGGAAGACTGAAGGGACCCAAGAACCCAAATTAGAGCACCGGGTGAGGAGTCAGCAAGAGGGTACCGGAACCCAAGCTGGTGGGGGCAAAGACATTCCCCAGCCAGAGACCGGAGACCGTGGGCAGTGTCTGTCACGGTCACCCACCACATTCACCCCGAAGGCACACCACATGAAGGGTCAGGGAACCCAGGGCCAAGGGTGTCCCAAAAGAAGGCCCGAGGGAGCTGGACCTAGGTGAATCACTGGTGGGGACGGCTGAAGAAAGGACAGAGGGAGAGCTCAGGGCCACGCTCTGGACTTGTTTGGGGGTTGGCCGGATCCAGGACCTGGTGGACGCAGCACGGCTCGGGTGGTCACTAGCAGCTGGAGTGACCAGTACAACATCAGCAGTAAGTAAACACCCTTAACTGCACAACCCGAGTCTGTCTTCATTGCCGGCTGCATCGCACCACCACAACCCCCATCCTCTGCGCCTGTCCCCTCTGAGGCTATACCCCTCCCGTTGGGGGTTATCTCACCAAGCTGCGCACCCACCATCAGCCTCAGCGGACCCTGCAGCAGCGGCGGCCACAGTGACCGCATCACAACGGGTGGCGTAGTCGACACAAAAGAACTTTAGTAACATCTGTAAAGCTGCCACATAACACTTAGCTTGACGCCCTGGGCACGGGACCGGGTCACAGCCGCTCGGAGACTACAACCCCCCATCTGATCCGGTGCCGGGTATTCCCCTCAAAAAGGAATATGTCCCAGGGGGCGCGTCAACTTTGGCGTAGTCGGCAGGATTACGTGCCCACAACAACCGGGTACTGCGTGCCTGAAGAAAAGTGCAAGTTTACCTCAGAAAGAAGTCTCCCGCCGGTTCCGGAGGGTCCACGCCATCGGACTCCATCACCAGTCGTTTCCCGCCGATTGTCCGCCATTTCCAGCTTGTTCCCGCCATCTGCAGAGTTTCCCGCCACCGGGCGACGCTTCCCGCCAAAACCGCAGATTTCCCGCCTTGGAAGAGCAGCAGACGCCATTATGGGCGTGCCAAAGGAGGGCAAGAGGCCACATCCCATCGTGGGCCGGGACAGAAAATGGCGCCAAAAGTGGAAACCGCCCCCACCAACAGAGACTGTGATGCTGGAGGTGTCTGTCAGCGTGAAAGAACTCCCCCTGGAGCTGACAGTCACCGAGTTGCCCCGGGACCGCCCTCGAAGTGGGAGGAGACGAAAGAGAAGAGAAAAGATGGGTGTCGCTTGGAGGAGTCTGGAGCGAGCGCACCCGGAGGCAAGAGGTCTAACAAGGAGTAGCGGAGAAGCTCACCCGGAGATGGAAAGAAAGCAGAACAGCACCGGCCCGCTGGCCAGGAGTCTGCTAGAGACCGAAGAAGGAGGGCAGAGCAGCACCGGCCCGCTGGCCAGGAGCCTGCCGGAAGCCGAGCAGAGCAGCACCGACCCGATGGTCAGGAGCCTGCTAGAGTCCACAACCCCGCTAGGTCTAGCGGAGATCCTAGCGCAGCTCCCCCGAGACCGGGAGTGTGCACAAACTGCCCTGGAGGGCCTCGCACGGAGGATGGCCCGGGTACAGCGGGAGATACTGGCGGAGTGGAGCCGGGAGATGGCTCAGCACGCAGAGACCAGTCAACGGAGCACGCTACCCTGGAAGAGGAAGCAGACCGCCTCTGAGGATGGCGCGGGAGGACCCAAGGCCGGAGACGGCGCCGAGGAGGGAGCCGAACGCATGGAGGCAGGTAAAGGGGACGCCTATACCCCAAGCCGTGACACCGCTTACCTGCCCCAGCTCCCCGTCGCAGAGCCCGAAAGTCCCCCTGCTGTGCCCGTAGCCGCCAGGTCACCGCCATGGACTAGGCCCCGACCGGAAGCCGCTGCAGCGACCCCTGTGACGTCACGCGCCCCGACCCGGAGCGTGACAAAGCAGGAATTACCACCAGCCTGGTCGCAAGGCCTAGTACCCCCGGGCGCCGCATCACCAACAGCGCCCCCTACCTCCGCGGAGCCTCCGGCCTGGCCGCAAGGCCAGGTAGCCCAGGGCGCCGCCGTCCTAACGGTGCCCTTCACCTTCCAGGTGCCCCAGGCCTGGCCGCAAGGCCTGGGCAACCCGGGCGCTAACACCACCGCGCCCATCACAAGAGGACCCGGACGGGTCTGAAGAAACATCATATCAAGAAAGAGCAGGAGGAAGACGCCGTTGAGTGCGGCAGAGCAGGTGCTGTAAATAGTTACCCAATCGGGGTATATAGAAACTGAAACTGTTGCTGCTAAAATAGTCCCCGTTGGGACCAGGGAACTGTTTACCTGTTAACCCCTTCATCCTACAGGCTGAGGACTGTGAGCAGCCATTCCCTACCCCCTACCTGGCCGAGGACTGAGAGCGGCCAACTTTCCCTGTATATAGTTGCGCGTCCTAAAGCGCCCCCTACCGGTTTTATAGAAAACCAGTTTTTCTAAGAGACTGTCGTACTTTTCCCGGACACACGTTGCACAGTATCCGGAGGAGGAACCTGAAACAAGAAACGACTACGAGAATGTTTATATAAAAAGTTTTATATATATGTAATGTTTATATGTTTTATATGTTCATATAAAAAAAATGTATGTTTGGTGTTTTATGTCTTACAGCCCGAGGACGTGCTGTGATTTACCAGGGGGGAATGTAGCACCCTGAGGATTCGGCTGCTACAGGGGTATTGCACCTCAACCCAGAGGTGTGATATTCCACTCCCGGGTAAGGAAGGAGTGTGGAACTGAGCTCAGATAGACTGCATGCACTACATACATCCCATTCCAGAGGAGCAGGCCGACGGTACTCCCACTTAGTAATGTGCAGGTACAACCGAGCCTGTTCCTGGCTGGAGTGGGAGGGGGGTGGTACATCCCATGTAGTGTAGGGGCAGATAGGGGGAGCAGTCTGGGTAGTGATAGGAGCTCATTGGGTGCTGGTCACCTGAGCTCACACATAGAGGGATATATAAGGAGGGCACCAACTTAGATCAGGGTCAGACGCTGAGAACAAGTCAGTTGGAGAGGAGAGAGAAGGAAACAGCAGCCCTGGAGAGAGAGAGAGTGGAGCAGAGAAAGACCCAGAGGGGGAAGACTGAAGGGACCCAAGAACCCAAATTAGAGCACCGGGTGAGGAGTCAGCAAGAGGGTACCGGAACCCAAGCTGGTGGGGGCAAAGACATTCCCCAGCCAGAGACCGGAGACCGTGGGCAGTGTCTGTCACGGTCACCCACCACATTCACCCCGAAGGCACACCACATGAAGGGTCAGGGAACCCAGGGCCAAGGGTGTCCCAAAAGAAGGCCCGAGGGAGCTGGACCTAGGTGAATCACTGGTGGGGACGGCTGAAGAAAGGACAGAGGGAGAGCTCAGGGCCACGCTCTGGACTTGTTTGGGGGTTGGCCGGATCCAGGACCTGGTGGACGCAGCACGGCTCGGGTGGTCACTAGCAGCTGGAGTGACCAGTACAACATCAGCAGTAAGTAAACACCCTTAACTGCACAACCCGAGTCTGTCTTCATTGCCGGCTGCATCGCACCACCACAACCCCCATCCTCTGCGCCTGTCCCCTCTGAGGCTATACCCCTCCCGTTGGGGGTTATCTCACCAAGCTGCGCACCCACCATCAGCCTCAGCGGACCCTGCAGCAGCGGCGGCCACAGTGACCGCATCACAACGGGTGGCGTAGTCGACACAAAAGAACTTTAGTAACATCTGTAAAGCTGCCACATAACACTTAGCTTGACGCCCTGGGCACGGGACCGGGTCACAGCCGCTCGGAGACTACAACCCCCCATCTGATCCGGTGCCGGGTATTCCCCTCAAAAAGGAATATGTCCCAGGGGGCGCGTCATTAGCATACAGCACCTCCTGTCCCAGGCCAGCAGGGGGAGCTGGCTGCCCCTATAAAAGCTGGAACTGGTGGCAGGGTTAGAGAGAACTGGAAGACCTAGCTCAGGAGTGAGACTAGTCCCAGAGAAGGAGGGACAGTTCAGCTGTAGCTGAGGAGTCCGTGAGGCACAGGAGAAACTGCAAGCCAGGGACAGAGGCGACGAGAGCCGGTCCTGGCAGAGAACCAATCTACCGGACATTGGGGTCCGAGGCTGTCAGGGTTACAAGCCCAGCAGCAGAGAACCAACCTGCGAGGGATTTCAGGTCCCTTGGCCTAAGAAGCCTGGAGGCTCCGCCACACAGAGGGACCAGTACATCGAGGAGCAAGCAACAGGTACCCAAGGCCTGAGTCGCAAGCCATACAGGAGAGAAGTACACGGCCAGCTCAGGGACGTGGGCTATTACACCACGAAAAGGGGGATAGTCAGAAAGAGCATAGAGAGAACGGTAGGCCTACACACTCACCCTGACCAGTGGGGCTCGCCCGAATGCTCTCAGACACCCAGGCCCATTCCTAACCGGTACTGTTGGGTCATTAATAATATCTACAATAAAGACCCTGAACTGTTTGAAGCAGACTCTGAACTATTACTATTGCGGCCTGCACTATCACCCCCAACATCCACCTACACTGCCCTGAGGCTACACTCTTCCCGTGGGGAATTATCCTACCCCTGTGCTGCACACCAACACCAGCCTCAGCGGTCTGCCTTGCAGCAGCGGTTATCTCCAATCGCAATCCACGGGTGGCGTAGTCGGACATTCAAAACACTGATAAATAGACTGCCACCATTTGGTCTGACCACCCTGAGCCACGGGATCGGGTTGCCACTACTACCCCCATCAGCACCGTACACTAGAAGGCCCGGTTCCGGGTACCCCACGGCCCAGGGGGCGAGTCAGCTTTGGCGTAGTCGGCAGAATTGTGACCAACCCGCAACAAACGGGTATTGCGTGCCTGGAAAAGACTCTATACATATCTGAGTGAAGTTTCCCTCCATTCAGGGCCATTTCCCGCCAATCGGAGCGTTTCCTGCCATCGGGCGCCATCTTCGGGACGCCACGCCTACGCTGAGACGCTGCTCAAGGTCCTGGAAGGAGATCCAGCGGATGCCGACGTCATCACCGAGCAAAGCAAGGTCCTCGCCCGGAGCATCGCGAGCGGAGCCGCGGCCTACAGAAGAGGATCGCCAGAAGGTAGGCCACAGTTAACTAGGGGGGAGGAAGATGTCGGACGCGGAGGGACCCTCTACCACCAGCGTAGCCGCTGCAGCTGTGATGCCGTTTTCCATGCCCTATATCCATAGGTGGATTATAATGAGGGCAATCCGGATTGCCCTCATTATATGTGCGGGCCGCCGCGGCACATAGCGGTAGCAGTGGTGGGAGGGGGGGGCCCGGACCGCTCCCCCAGCAGCGGCCGCCGCTACTTCTTCATCCGCCGGGCCAGCACTGCAGCAGTTAACTTCCCTGTGCTGGCCCGGCCGCATCACTGCTAGGAGACATGGCCCTGTGCGCGGCTGTGTCTCCTAGCTGTGACGTCACACAGTGCGCCCCGGCCTGCAGTGCTGCACCGGAAAAGAGAGAGAGCAGGCAGGAGGAATTGAGCCGGGGGATTCTGAGTGTGTGTGTGTGTGGGCAGATGTGTGTGTGGGCAGGTGTGTGTGTGTTTGTGGGCAGGTGTCTGTGGGGGCAGGTGTCTGTGTGGGCAGGTGTGTGTGTGTGTGTATATGTGTGTGTATATGTGTGTGTGTCTGTGTGGGCAGGTGTGTGTGTATATGTGTGTGTGTATATGTGTGTGTGTGTGGGGGGGGCAGGTGTGTGTGTGGTCAGGTGTGTGTATATGGGTGTGTGTGTGTGTTTGCGGGCAGGTGTCTGAGTGAGCAGATGTGTGTGTGGGCAGGTGTGTGTGTGTGTGGGCAGGTGTGTGTGTGTGTGGGCAGGTGTGTGTGTGTGTGGGCAGGTGTTTGTGTGTGTGTGGGCAGGTGTGTATGTGTGTGGGCAGGTGTGTGTGTGTGTGTGTGGGCAGGTGTGTGTGTGTGGGCAGGTGTGTTTGTGTGTGGGCAGGTATGTTTGTGTGTGGGCAGGTGTGTGTGTGTGTGTGGGCAGGTGTGTGTGTGTGTGTGGGCAGGTGTGTATGTGTGTGGGCAGGTGTGTGTGTGTGTGTGGGCAGGTGTGTGTGTGTCTGTGTGGGCAGGTGTGTGTGTGTCTGTGTGGGCAGGTGTGTGTGTGTGTATATGTGTGTGTGTGTGTGGGCAGGTGTGTGTGTGTGTGTATATGTGTGTGTGTGTGGGCAGGTGTATGTGTGTGTGTGTGTGGGCAGGTGTGTGTGTGTGTGTGTGTGTGTGGGCAGGTGTGTGTGTGTCTGTGTGGGCAGGTGTGTGTGTGTGTATATGTGTGTGTGTGTGTGGGCAGGTGTGTGTGTGTGTGTATATGTGAGTGTGTGTGGGCAGGTGTGTGTGTGTGTGTGTGGGCAGGTGTGTGTGTGTGTGTGTGGGCAGGTGTGTGTGTGTGTCTGTGTGGGCAGGTGTGTGTATATGTGTGTGTGTGTGGGGGGGGGGGCAGGTTAGAAAGTCTTGCCGTGTTGAACACTACACCTGACTTGAGGCCACCACCTCTTGGTTGTCCAATGTTCTTGCTTCTCTAGGGCTCTTCTCAGATATTCATTATACCAGCTCCCCAGAATACCAAAGTTAGGGTGGGTGACCGCGAGCCCTGGTGGTGGTCATAACTGCGGCCACCCAGGGGCAATACTCCATAACAACAATCCCCTGAGGTGGTGTAGGATGTAAGGACCTATTCACACTACATTCAGCGCTGCATTCAGGTCTTTACACAAGGCTTACAACTGAATCCCTGAAATTCAGGATTGTGCTGTCTGAAATGAGACATCTGAAAGCAGAGAAAATGGAGCCTAAAGATTCAGACTTTAGCCTTGGTTTGCCTTTGTTCAAATCAATGGCTATGTCAAGGCACATCTGAATGCCAATTTTCAGGGATTTAGATAGAAGCCTGGAAAGAGGAGATGAATGCATTGCAAAATTCAGTGTGAATAGGCCCTTATATCTGGAGTCTTGATATTGATGCCACAAGCATTTTACTTGTTTTTAACTTAAAAAAAAAATACACACACACAAATTATACACACACACACACACACTATACATACACACGCACTATACATACACACACATTATACACACACACACTATACATACACACACAGTATACATACACACACATTATACACACACACAATACATACACACACACAGATGTGTATGTGGGCAGGTGTGTGTGTGTGGGCAGGTGTGTGTGTGTGTGGGCAGGTGTGTGTGTGTGATGTCTGTCTGTTTGTGTGTGTGTGTGTGGGCAGATGTCATTGTGTGATGTCTGTTTGTATGTATTTTTGTGTTTCAAATGTGTTTATGCGTGTCTGTATATGTTTGTGTGTGTGTATGACTGCATGCGGCCTCCTGCTGAGTATAGTTGGCGCCGTGCGGCCTCCTGATGTCTCTGGTGGGGCTCCGTGCATTATAGACGGCGCCGTGCGGCCCCCCGCTGTGTATAGATGGCTAAGTGCGCCCCCCGCTGTGTATAGATGGCTACGTGCGGCCCCCCGCTGAGTATAGATGTCGCCGTGCGGCCTCCTGCTGTGTATAGATGGCTACGTGCGGTCTCCCGCTGAGTATAGATGGCGCTGTGCGGCCTCCTGCTGTCTCTGGGGGGAGCGCCGTGAGGCATCTATACTCAGCAGGAGGCCGCACATAGCCATCTATACACGTATACTCAGCAGGAGGCCGCACGTAGCCATCTATACGGTGCCATCTATACACAGCGGGAGGCCGCACGGCGCCATCTATACACAGCGGGAGGCCGCACGGCGCCATCTATACACAGCGGAAGGCCGCACGGCGCCATCTATACACAGCGGGAGTCTCAGTGCTTTGCAAGAGCAGTCAATAAATTCTGCTTGACTAATTCTGAGCACCATAAAGTCTGGTTCGCTTCTAACCTGCTGTCTTTATTTTCAGCTTGCTGAATTCTAACTCATTTACTGTCATTCGAGACGATGCCTTTGCTGGTCTCTTTCACCTTGAATACCTGTAAGTGCTCCACTTAATGTCATATTTTTGATTCTGTTCTTCTTCATCTTTTGGCATGTGCAATTGTATGAGCAAGTATTCATATGAATTTATGACCTACTTAAACCTTTGAGGACCTTAAATTTTATTCAATCAAATTTTTTTCCAGTTTAAAACTATGGGACATATATGTGCCTTGGTCCTCAAAGGGTTTTTAAAGGGGCTGCAAACATAAATACGAAAAAAATAATTCAATTAGTGCTTTATGTGTTCATTTAATTTTCATTTGAAGTCCATTTTTTTTATATACCTTGAAATTAAACCCTACCCCATGGAATGAAGCCCTACCTACATAACATCTGAGAGCTACATGGATCCCGCTTGTGAGGTGCCTGTCCGTCACTACTATTCAGTTTTAGGGTCCACTCACTAAGCCATATATTCTCTCATGCAAGAGAATAGGGCCAATTATGCTAATGACACTGGGCTCAAACTCTGTCAGAGCTTCAACTGAGTGTGATCCGATTCTCTCGCAGCACAGATATGGAGAAGATGGAGAACTTAATTTCTCCATCTTCTCCATAGTCTCTGTGAGTGTTCATCGGACTGCACTTGGATGACATCCGAGTGCAGTCCAATGTTTTACGTGCACCCATAGACTTGTATGGGTGCACATGGTCCGAATATCGAATGAGATTATTTTCTCATGCCAATAATCGCACTGTCCCATAGTATAACATAGGGCCGAGTCCTATCCGATAAAACATCACATAGCATTCGGCCGTGTTATACGACAGTGTGAGCGAGCCCTTAGAGTCAAGGAATATTTACATGCAAATGATGATATTACTCTCCAAGTGTATATTTTTTTAGGCGAGTTCATAGTAAATGCTTTGCATTTTTGACATGTGATCAACTAAAGAACAAGAAAGATTTAGGACCTTCCCTATAGAGAAACGGAAAATAGTTTGGAGGACTTGCATGTCCTTTTTTATTTATTATGAGAAAATCATAAAAGATCCCGTTTTTTAACCATGCTGTGACTTTCTGCTGAGGGAGAGGGAGAGAGCTGCCCTATTCAGAGTCTGTAATAAGACCTGCTGACAAAAGTGTTGAAGATACAGTCTAATGTGAATTAACAATAAAAAAAAGTTAATTTAACAAATGGCTTGTATTTTTTTTAATACAAACTTTTTTGTCTTTACAGCTCCTTTAAAGGGAATCTGTCATGAGGTTTTTGCCACCTAATCTGAGAGCAGCATAATGTAGGGTTAGAGGCACTGATTCCAGTAATGTGTCACTTACTGGGCTGCTTAGTGTTGTTTTGATAAAATCATTGATTTGTCAGAAGGTAATTATCACTAGATGACTAGTAAGTTCTGTAGGACCCCACCCCCATCACTGATCAGTAGATTTCTGTGTACACTGAGCATGGGCAGAAAGCTGCCAATCAGTGGTGTGGGTGGGGCTATACAGAGCGCAGCATTCAGAGAGCTGCTAGATCTGCAGCAGATAAAACGGTGATTTTCTCAAAATGACAACAAGCAGCTGAAAAAGTGACACATCGCTGGAATCAGGGTATCTGCCCCAATATTGTGCTGCTCTCAGATGAGGCAGCACAATTAATATTATGCCAAATAAATTTCCTGTGAACTATCACATGATCTATCACAGGGGATCATGTGACATGTCACGTGATAAATCAGCTGTGTGGAGGGGGCCCGCGCCTTCTAAACTGCCCGGGGCCCTTGCTACTCTTAATCCACCCCTGCCTATATCCCCGGAGCGGCCTGGATGCCCAGTATGCCGGCGAGTCGCATACCTTGGGCGACTTTAAAGAAAGGCTGTATAGACTGTTCAAAGTTTATCCCCTGACAGAAGAACAGAAGGTAAGCATACTGATAGGGCAGTTAACTGGTGCGGCCCAGCGGGAGGTAAAGTCTTGGACAGCTGAGGAGAAAAGGACTGTAAGGGGGGTTCTGACCCGTCTACGGGACACCTTTGATACCCGTACCTCAGCAGAAATCAAAATGCGGTTCTATGGATGTAAGCAGCGAGCTCAAGATAGCATCCGAGATTATGCCCTAAATTTACAGGAAGCCTTAGGGGCAATTAAGCAAGCTGACCCTGGCAGCGTGCAGGATACAGATAAACTATTGACTGACCAGTTCATAGAAGGTCTGCTGTCCAGCGCCCACAGAACCCAGCTGCGCCTCATGGCCCTACAGAACCCCGATTTGACTTTTGCACAGTTCAAAGATAGGGCCATCCAGGTGCTCCGAGAACCTGCACCGGGTGGCGCTGTAGCTTCCCGGCGCCCTGCCATCCCTTACCACCAGGGGGCGGCGCCCTATCCCGCAAACCTTGTGGGGGCTGATGCGCAGGCCCTAAATCCATCCCCGCCTGCAAACCTCCACCATCAGGTCCAAGAACTAACAAAGAGTGTTGCTGCATTGACCAGGACCGTACAGTCGTTACAGATGGACCTGTCAGGACCAATCAAGCTGGCTTCCAGTCCGGAGGATGTCCCGTGGCGTCGACGGAGGAGGATCCCGTCATTCAGAGGGAGGCCCGCCGATCATTACACTGAGGATGGACAGCCGATTTGCCGCCGTTGCAGCCAGCCGGGACACGTAGCCAGGTACTGTACTTTAAATGGGTCCGACCTGGGGCAAAGGGCCAACCCCCAGGCATAAGGTCATCAGGCCCATCTAATTGGCGTGATAAGTACGTAGGGGGACGCCCGGTTTTACCCGTAGTGCTGGACGGTATCCCCATGAGTGCACTGCTGGACACCGGGTCCCAAGTGACTACCATCCCCTATGTACTTTTCAAGCAGTACTGGAGTGACACTGATATAACTCGTTATCCAGACGATGACTTGAGCATCATCGCCAGCAATGGTCAACCCGTGCCGCAGGTGGGGTTCAGAGAGATGACCATTAAGATTGGTAAAGTTGAACTGCCGGCACAGGGAGTGATCATTGTGGACATTGACCATCGAGAAAGTCACCCTAAAATAACCTTGGGTACTAATGTGATTGAAAATTGTCTTTCAGAAGTAATTGTAATTTTTCAGCAGGTGGCGATGAATGCGAGCTCCAGCCAACAGAGGGTCCTCCAGAAGGAGATAAGAGCCCTGATGAGATGGCAACAGGTAGAACTGTCTGGTGGTGAGATCGGTAGCGTGAGGATGAGCGACTCGTTCCCCATTGCTATGCCCCCCAAAAGTGAAATGATCTGGTGTCGGACTGCAATCGGGTTAAGAGGGAGAGACTACCAAGCCATGGTAGAACCCGTGTACTCAGACAGCAGGCCCACCATTTTGACAGCCCGGGGGGTGGTCTATGTCCGCCATGGAAGGGTGCCCGTCCGGATCTTAAACATTGGGGAAAGGGAAGTACATTTGCCCCGGTACGCTACACTAGCCAAATTGTATACTGTTGAACACAATGCTGTCAGGGCCGTGGAACCCTTGCCTCCATCTCCCCAGGCGGAGGGTAATGGTTCCCAGAAACCCAAGGAGGACTGGTGCCAGAAACTCCACGTGGGTGCTGACTCCACTCCCTTGCACCAAAAACAAGGACTCTACCGGGTGGTTCAAGAGTACGAGAGAATCTTTAGTAAGCACCCGCTAGACTTCGGCAGAGTGAAAGGAGTAGAACACCACATCCCCACGGGGAGCCACCCACCAATTGCTGAAAGATACAGACCTGTACCACCCCGCACACTATCAGAACGCAAAGGGCATTCTGAGAGAAATGAAGGAAGCCAGGGTCAATAGAGACAGTTGTAGCCCCTGGGCAGCCCCCTTGGTTCTGGTAAAAAAGAAAGACGGTACTATGAGAATGTGCGTGGACTATAGAGAAGTCAATCGTATCACCCATAAAGATAAATACCCGTTGCCTAGAATAGAGGAGTCTTTGGCCGCACTAAAATCAGCTAATTTCTTCTCTACTTTGGACCTTACTAGTGGGTACTGGCAGGTTCCTGTGGCAGAGGCTGATAAGGAGAAGACCGCCTTCACCACCCTGATGGGATTAAGTGAATTCAACTATATGCCGTTCGGGCTCTGCAACGCACCCGGGACCTTCCAGAGGCTGATGGAATGCTGTCTAGGGCACCGAAACTTTGAGACGGTCCTACTTTACCTGGACGACGTGATTGTCTATTCGAAGACTTACGAGGACCATCTAAAGCACCTGGCCGAGGTGTTCGAGGCCCTGGCAGGCTTTGGCATGAAAGTGAAACCCTCCAAGTGCCATCTGTTAAAGCCGAAGGTACAGTACCTGGGACACGTGGTGAGTGCAGAAGGAGTAGCCCCCGACCCTGACAAAATCACGGCAATAAAGAACTGGCCAAGCCCCTCTAACATAAAAGAAGTGAGGCAGTTCCTCGGGTTGGTAGGCTACTACCGAAGGTTCATCCCCAGGTTCACCAAGATGGCAGCCCCTATGCAGGACCTCCTTATAGGACAATCTAAGACCAGAAGCCAAAAGCCACCCTTCAAGTGGGACAAGCCGGAAGAGGAGTCCTTCCGCCAGCTGAAGATGGCCCTCACGGGGGATGAGAACCTGGCCTACCCTGATTATGGCCAGCCTTTTATCCTCCACACAGACGCCAGTAATGTGGGGCTGGGAGCCGTACTGTCACAGAACCAACAGGGCAGAGAAAGGGTGATCGCGTACGCCATCCGGAAGCTGAGGCCCACCGAGAGAAACCCGGAGAATTACAGCTCCTTTAAGCTGGAGTCCTTGGCAGTGGTGTGGGCCGTAACAGAACGTTTCAAGCATTACGTGGCCTCTGTGAAGTTCACTGTGTACACGGACAACAATCCGTAGACACATCTGGACAATGCGAGACTTGGTGCCCTAGAGCAGCGGTGGATGGCCCGGCTAGCAAACTATGACTTCACCATCAAGTACCGGGCAGGCCGAGCCAATGCCAATGCAGATGCCCTATCGAGAATGCCCCACTTGCCCGATGAGGGAGAAGATCCAGACGAGTTGGAGGAAATAGAGCTCCCTGCATTCCACCGGTACGGGGCCACTCAGTACTCCCACCTTGTAAGAGACAAAGACTTGACCACTGTCATGTTCAATTCCTTACCTCACCACGGCTGGGCTGAAACGCAAGATAGTGACCCTGCAATTCGCCTGGTGAAAGACCTCTTGACCCAGGCAGACGCTAGCCCTGGCTCGGACGCTCCAGAGGAAGCCAAGCAGTTATGGAAGGAGAAAAGCAGGCTATTCCTCTACGAAGGTAAGCTGTGCAGAAGGCTTGTCAACCACCGGACGCACGAGCTGACCTGGCAGGTAGTGGTCCCGAGACGAGATGCAGCAATGGTACTGGAGGCCTACCATGACAGAGCGGGACACTTCGGGTGGAAGAAACTGGAGTTCCTACTGAGAGAGCGGTTCTACTGGGTCGGAATGAGAGGGGCCATAGAGAAGTGGTGCAGGGACTGTGGCCCATGTAACCTCAGAAGGAAGGCGGTACCAGCCAGAAGACGCCCTTGATGCCCATCGTCACCAGGCAGCCTCTTGAGCTGGTAGCTCTGGACCATGTGAAACTGGCTCCAAGCCGGTCGGGCTACGTCTATGCCCTGACAATAGTGGACCACTATTCCCGGTTCCTGCTGGTGGTTCCTGTTAAAGACTTGACAGCCCAAACAGCGGCCAGAGCCTTCCAACAACACTTCTGCCATCCACACGGGTATCCAGAACAGGTCTTGACAGATCAAGGTCCAGCGTTTGAGGCTGAAATCTTCCAGGAGTTCTGCAACCTCTACGGCTGTAAGAAGATTCGGACAACGTCTTACCACCCACAAACCAACGGGCTGTGTGAGAAAATGAATAATATCGTCATTGATCTCCTCAAAACGTTGCCCCTGGAAGAACGCAGCCTGTGGCCGGAGAAGCTGCCAGACCTGATAGACTTATACAACCATATCCCGGTGAATGCTACAAATTGCACCCCGGCTTACCTGATGAGGGCAAGACCAGGTAAGCTGCCGATAGACCTGGAGATGGGAGTCCTGACCCCCGAGGACACCTCCCCAGACGCGGACTGGGATACGGAACGGCAGCTACAGTACAAGAAGGTACAGGAGAGTGTGGAGAGGAGTCTGGCTCAAGCGAGAGAAAAGCAAGAGAGGCTCTTCAACCAACACGCCCCTGCTGGTCCCCTGGAACCTGGTGAGCAGGTCCTGAAGCGGAAGAGAAGGCTTCACAAGCTATATGACCAGTGGGAGAGCGACCCGTACACAGTACTGCAGTCCAACCACAACAACCCGAAGGTATGTGTAATTACCAAGGTTGGAGGAGAAACCACTAGCACCGTCTCCAGACACCACCTAAAAAGGTGCCCCGAGCAACTACAGAGTGCAGGAGAAGATCAAGATGACCTTGAACCCGCAGAAGACAAGAAAGAAATGATCAGCACAGTTCTTGGAGAGTTCCCCCGGTCCTGGACTCGGATAAATGATGCAATAGTGGTACCCGTCCTACACTTCCTTCAACCAACCCAGCAGGAACCTACAGGAGAGCAGGAGGAATCAGAAGACCAAGCAGCCCTAGAGGCAGAAGAACCCATGCCAGCAGCCCAGGACAGTCAACCCTCTGCTGACAGTGAGCCTGCCATACCTGCGGTAAGCCAAAGGACCCGCAGATAGCTGCCTGCACTGCCTGTAAACCCAGCTAGTAGCTGTACCCTGAATGCTAGTGGGGAAAGTCAGGTTAGACCACCACCAGACAGTGGGTTACGCAGGTCAACCCGGAGCACTAGGGGGCAAATACCAGCTCGCTGGAAGATCTAAATGCTGTATATTGTAAATGTTTTATGTTTGTTGCCTGGTTGCTAATTATGTTTTTCCAGTCTTTCTAGTTCATGGACTAACAGGTTATGGACGCTGAATAACCGGAACTATCTTGTAGATAGTTGCACTTGGTGCCCTCTTTCGAAGATGGCCACGGAAGAAAAATCTGTCTGGTGTGGCCTCCTTGTGGCCCAAAGTAGAGAGCTCAGCCTTGTCGCCACGCCCAAGGCCAGGAAATTGGGGTTTATGAAAACAGGTCCCCACACCGTGGAAAACTTCACCTTGTTGGGTGAAATGGACACCCGGTCACGGAAGCGCCGTGACCTCAAGGACAAAATATACTTGTATATATGTTATGTTGTCATTTATACCCTGTATTTGTGTTTCCTGTTTAGTCCGGAGTACTACATTTTACTAGGGGAGAATGTGTCACCCCAGGCCTGGATGCCACAAACAATAATCTGTGTCTGAGAGCAGGAGGGTGGTCCCCTGGTTAGGGACAATTAGCATACAGCACCTCCTGTCCCAGGCCAGCAGGGGGAGCTGGCTGCCCCTATAAAAGCTGGAACTGGGGGCAGGGTTAGAGAGAACTGGAAGACCTAGCTCAGGAGTGAGACTAGTCCCAGAGAAGGAGGGACAGTTCAGCTGTAGCTGAGGAGTCCGTGAGGCAGAGGAGAAACTGCAAGCCAGGGACAGAGGCGACGAGAGCCGGTCCTGGAAGAGAACCAATCTACCGGGCATTGGGGTCCGGGGCTGTCAGGGTTACAAGCCCAGCAGCAGAGAACCAACCTGCGAGGGATTTCAGGTCCCTTGGCCTAAGAAGCCTGGAGGCTCCGCCACACAGAGGGACCTGTACAGCGAGGAGCAAGCAACAGGTACCCAAGGCCCTAGTCGCATGCCATACAGGCGAGAAGTACACGGCCAGCTCAGGGACGTGGGCTATTACACCACGAAAAGGGGGATAGTCAGAAAGAGCATAGTGAAAACGGTAGGCCTACACACTCACCCTGACCAGTGGGGCTCACCCGAATTCTCTCAGACACCCAGGCCCATTCCTAACCGGTACTGTTGGGTCATTAATAATATCTACAATAAAGACCCTGAACTGTTTGAAGCGGACTCTGAACTCTTACTATTGCGGCCTGCACTATCACCCCCAACATCCACCTACACTGCCCTGAGGCTACACTCTTCCCGTGGGGAGTTATCCTACACCTGTGCTGCACACCAACACCAGCCTCAGTAGTCTGCCTCGCAGCAGCGGTTATCCCTGATCGCAATCCACTGGTGGCGTAGTCGGACATTCAAAACACTGATAAATAGACTGCCACCATTTGGTCTGACCACCCTGAGCCACGGGATCGGGTTGCCACTACTACCCCCATCAGCACCGTACACTAGAAGGCCCGGTTCCGTGTACCCCACGGCCCAGGGGGCGAGTCATGTGCATCAAATTATACATACACATATGGGGCAGTGGGGCTTCATACTATATACAGGTGCTTCTCACAAAATTAGAATATCATCAAAAGTTAGTTTATTTCAGTTCTTCAATGCAAAAAGTGAAACTCCTATATTATATAGAGTCATTACACACAGAGTGATCTATTATATAGAGTCATTACACAGAGGGATCTATTATATAGAGTCATTACACACGGAGGGATCTATTATATAGAGTCATTACACACAGAGGGATCTATTATATAGAGTAATTACACACAGAGGGATCTATTATATAGAGTCATTACACACAGAGGGATCTATTATATACAGTCATTACACACAGAGGGATCTATTATATAGAGTCATTACACACAGAGGGATCTATTATATAGAGTCATTACACACAGAGGGATCTATTATATAGAGTTATTACACACAGAGGGATCTATTATATAGAGTCATTACACACAGAGGGATCTATTATATAGAGTCATTACACACAGAGGGATCTATTATATAGAGTCATTACACACAGAGGGATCTATTTTAAGTGTTTATTTCTGTTAATGTTGATGATTATGGCTTACAGCCAATGAAAACACAAAAGTCATTATCTCAGTAAATTAGAATACTTCATAACAACAGCTTGAAAAATGTTTTTAAAATCCGAAAAGCTGGCCTACTGAAATGTATGTTTAGTAAATGCCCTCAATACTTGGTCGGGCTCCTTGTGCATCAATTACTGCATCAATGCGGCAATGTGGCATGGAGGCGATCAGCCTGTGGCGCTGCTGAGGTGTTATGGAAGCCCAGGTGGCTTTGATAGCAGCCTTCAGCTCATCTGTATTGTGGGGTCTGGGGTCTCATCTTCCTCTTGACAATACCCCATAGATTCTCTATAATAGATTCTCTATGGGGTTAAGGTCAGGCGAGTTTGCTGCCAATCAAGCACAGTGATACTGTTGTGTGTAAACCAGGTATTGGTACTTTTGGCAGTATGGACAGGGGCCAAGTCCTGCTGGAGAATGACATTTCCATCTCCATAAAGCTTGTGGGCAGAGGGAAGCATGAAGTGCTGTAAAATGTCCTGGTAGACGGCTGCGCTGACTTTGGTCTTGATAAAACACAGTGGACCTCCACCAGCAGATGACATGGCTCCCCAAACCATCACTGATTGTGGAGACTTCACACGAGACCTCCAGCAGCTTGGATTGTGGCCTCTCCACTCTTCCTCCAGACTCTGGGACCTTGATTTCCTAATGAAATGCAAAATTTACTTTTCATCTGAACACAACACCTTGGGCCACTGAGCATCAGTCCAGGTCTTTTTCTCTTTGGCCCAGGTAAGACGCTTCTGGCGTTGTCTATTGGTCATGAGGGGCTTGACACAAGCAATGCGACACTTGTAGCCCATGTCCTGGATACGTCTGTGTGTGGTGGCTCTTGAAGCAGTGACTCCAGCAGCAGTCCACTCCTTGTGAATCTCCCCCAAATTTTTGAATGGCCTTTTCTTAGCAATCCTTTCAAGGCTGCGGTTATCCCGGTTGCTTGTGCACCTTTTTCTACCACACTTTTTCCTTCCACGTCCATTAATATGCTCGGATACAGCACTCTGTGAACAGCTGCTTCTTTAGCAATGACCTTTTGTGGCTTACCCTCCTTGAGGAGTGTGTCAATGACTGCCTTTTGGACATCTGTCAAGTCAGCAGTCTTGCCCATGATTGTGGAGCCTACTAAAACAGACTAAGGGACCTTTTTAAATGCTTAGGAAGCCTTTGCAGGTGTTTCTTGTTAATTCTAATTTACTGAGATAGTGACTTTTGTGTTTTCATTGGCTGTAAGCCATAATCATCAACATTAGCAGAAATAAACACTTAAAACAGATCACTCTGTTTGTAATGACTCTGTATAATATATGAGTTTCACTTTTTGGATTTAAGAACTGAAATAAATTCACTTTTTGATGATATTCTAATTTTCTGAGAAGCACCTGTATGTAGCAGTGCGGCAATTATACTATATACAGTCAGGAGTATAAGTACTTGATACACTGATAATTTCGAAAGTTTTTCCACCTACAAAGAATGAAGAGGTCTGTTTTGTTCTACTTAACTGCTGCAACTTGGACCTTTAACAGGATTTATATTTCACCTATGAGAAAGCATACTATGTGTATTTGGCAGATTAACTCAGGCTTGTTTATGATAAACTGAATACCTGGATTGGAGTCCTATTTTTATACAGAATATTGACTATTAATGCTGGCAGAGTAAGTCTTAGGCTATATTCACACTAGGTGTTTTTTTCTGCAGCAAAACATAATCTCTTGGCAGGAAAGAAGTAGCGTCAAAAACGCAGGTTTTGGTGTGTTTTTTTGCAGTGGTTCTTGGTGCATTTTTGGTGCGTTTTTCAGGATCCCAAAGTTCAGCTTTGCTTCCACCATAGACACATGAAAACAGGTCACCATTGCAAGACATATGTTCATGAAAAAGTACACATTACAAATGTAACAGGGGGCGGGTGGGGGGTGAATTGGTCTGGAATGGTTTATCTAAGACCCTGGCAGTGCATTGAATTTGTAGGACACTATTTACTTTCACATTATGGTTTGCCATTGAGTTGCTCAGGCATTGTTCATTTTCACACCTCCCTGGGCCACACGTGTTGTTCAATCTCACACCTAGCTCAACCAATGTTTACTTTGTAGGCATCACTAATTTAATTAAACTGTAATAATCCAAGCTGCTATCTCAGGTGACCAAGACAAGATGGTTTAAACTTGGGAAAATCACAAGAATAAATGTGTGTCACATACTTGCTTTTTTCACTAAAAACGCAGCAAAATGTTCACACTAGGCTTTTTTTCAGCATTTTTTTCCACCACCCTTTTTTTTAATGGGTGAAAAACGCTGAAACAAGTGACATACTCTATTGCAAAAAGCCATGGAAAGCACAAAATACTGAGGACAAATAAGCAAGCTTTGTGCATGAGATTTCGGAAATCTCATAGACTTTGTTGGTACTGTAAAACGCAGCTGAAAATTTGCATAAAAAAGCCCGCTAAAAAAACGTCTAGTGTGAATATAGCCTTGTATAACGGTTCGCCAATGAGTTAGAATATATGACCACGATGCAGAAATGCTGCGGATTTTTCCTAAGCGTTTCTGCATCTTCCTGGGTTGTCAAGCGCTTTGCCAAGTGATTTTAGCATCACTTGGAAAAGTGCTTGACAACTTGGTCACACTATATAATTCCATGCAACCGTCATGGATTTATATAGTGTGACCAAGTTACAATGCTGCAAATGCAGCATCAATAATGAAAAAAAAGAATAATAATGGTGAAAAATAAAAAAAAAACATTATACTCATCTTCCGATGGTCCTCGATCTCCTTCTCCGGTGCGTCCGGTGTCTTTGGCGGATCACGGTGCTGTAAAAGGACCTTTCATGACGTCATTTAGTCATGTGACAGGTCACGCAACCGCCGATGTCAGCGGTCACGTGACCTGTCACATGACTAAATGGCATCATGGAAGGTCCTTTTACCACCGCGAGCAGCCGAAGAGCCAGCAGCACCGCCGGGAGCAGACAGGGGCCATCAGAAGGTAAGTATATGTTTATTTTTTATTTTAATTCTATTTTAACTACAGGTACTATGGTACCCGGGTCTGGAGGAGAGTCTCTTCATCTCCAGACCCGGGTACCATCCACGCATTGAGTCGCATAATATCCACATGTGTATTTGTAGTCATGCGGATGTTATGCGTTCCAATGCAAGTCAATGGCGGCTAAATCGCAGCGACTCTGCAAAATTAAAGGACGTGCTGCGGATTTTTCCGCAATGATAATCCGCAGCGGAAATCTCCGCGGCATGTGCACAGCACATGCGGATTATCATTGGGGACCATTGCAGACCTATCACCAAGCGTTTTTTAAGTGTTTCCGCAGCGAAAGTTACGCTGCAGAAACGCCTAAAAAACGCATAGTGGGCACACAGCCTTAAAAGTTCTATGGTGAAGAAAAACACGTGAGATAATAAATGCGAAATATACAATATTTCCCATAATATGACTGAGGATATCTTTAGGGTGTATTCACTGTTTTTTCTTCTGCAGCAATAAATGCTGTGTTTTACAGCACCATCTTAGTGAATGACATTTCTGAAATCTCATTCACATGCTGTTTTTTTTGCATTTTTTTAAAATCTGCAGCTTGTCAAGTCTTTCAGAGGTTTTGCAGCATTTTTCACCCATTCAAATGAATGGAAAAAAAAACACAAGTAAAAACACCTGAATTTTAAGCAGCGTTTTTCCTGCCTCCTTTGATTTTTGAGGTAGAAAAAAAATACTGCCAAAATCCAACTTGTGAACACACCTTTATCCTGGTTGTGTTCTAATTGGATATAAAATAGAACGGCCATGATAACATGGGTAGTTAATTGTATGGTGTTTTCACATTAAATATTACCAGGCCGCATTCTATTTGCGCAGAGCTGCTCCGTGAAGATTCTATCACAAGATTCCGTGATGACATCACAGGTGATGGTGACATCACTGCTCACAGTCGCTATATATGCAATGCACATAGGCTCACCCGTGCCTTTCTTGGCTCTATAGTGACTGATAGCACTTGCAGTTTTTCACTATGGCTGGAATTGTTTTGGACATTCCTCAGGTAAAAGCACTATTGATGATCCTTATGATCAATCGTCCTAACAGTGTGCTTCTACCACCCGATGGCGTCCTCAGCTTCACTCACCGGCTGGTGATGGAGCTAGTAAAGGATTGCCTGACCAAACACCGACAACGTCGTCTAACGTCAGACTATCTGACGGATTTACTTCAGAACATCAGGACATTACTACACCAGGTAAGTGGCGGACACTCTGCACAGAACATCTCAATATTAACAGATAATAATGGAGGGATAGAAGCTTTTTCTTCTAATATATCGTATTTTGCAGACCATAAGACGCACCAAAATTTTTTGGGAGGTAAATAGGAAAAACATTTATTATAATAAAATGGGGGTCTGTCTTATAGTCCGAATTTTCGGTTGCTTACTGAGGGGGGGTGGTGGCAGTGGAGCGAGGTCACAGGAGGCAGAGTCGCTGCTGCAGGAAGTCGGCAGTAGGAGTGGGGCGCTGCTGCGGGCTCCAAGCTGGGAGGAGCGGGGTGTCCAGAAGGTACGAGGCTGCGGGCCCTGGGCTTCAAGGAAATGTTAGCGGTAATTCAGGAGGGGAGGCCCTGCTCTGCTTATTGATTTCTCTGCAGTGGGCTTCAAGAAGTAGGCTGCTGGAGATGGCCAATACGCAGTTTGAGATCTCAGCTCCTCATTGAGCCGAGATCTAAATCTGCACATGCACTGCCTCCAGCGGCCATTTGCCTGAAGCCCACCGCCAGAAATTCAATGGGCAGAGCGGGGACTCCCCTCCTAAATCACCGCTAACATTTCCTTGAAGCCCAGGGCCCGCAGCCTCGCACCTCCTGGACACCCCGCTGGCCCGCAGGAGCGCCCCACTTCTACTGCTGGCTTCCTGCAGCAGTGACCCTACTTCCTGTGACCTCACTCCACCACAGCCACCCCCCTGGTAAGCTACATTCAGACAATTATTATTATTAATAATCTGTCTGATATGCTGGGGTGGAGAGTTCCAGAGTAGGGGGGATGCACGGGAGAAATCTTGTATGCGATTGTGGGAAGAGGAGATAAGAGGGGAGTAGAGAAGAAGATCTTGTGAGGATCGGAGGTTGCGTGCAGGTAAGTACCGGGAGACTAGGTCACAGATATATGGAGGAGACAGGTTGTGGGTGGCTTTGCATGCCAAGGTTAGGGTCTTGAACTGGAGTCTCTGGGTAATGTGGAGCCAGTGACGGGATTGGCGGAGCGAGGGGAAAAGCCAGGGAATAGCGGGGGGACAGGTGGATTAGTCAGACAGCAGAGTTTAGGATAGATTGGAGGGGTGCGAGAGTGTTAGAAGGGAGGTCAAAAATTTTGGAAAAAAAGGCATCTTATAGTCCAAAAAATACGGTAAAACACAACGAGTCCCCAAATACAGTATGTAGTCATTGTATCTGCAGACAGAGAACCGATGTCACATACAATTTCCGCCTCCATTCTGATCGCTCTCATCTCAAAATTCTCCTTTCCATTTTTCCTTCTTTATAGGCTGAAGAAAGATCTCAGACTGAAGATTTGGCTGTCTTTAAAGAACTGGCCGAAAAAGTCCTGTCTATACTAGAACGCTCATTGGAACGCCCGGTAAGGATCAATATTAATAGACGTATCTTAATCCACCGTATCTGAGGAGACTTTCTGAGAAAAGGTCTGAAGATGGCGCGGGATTTGTATCGTTACAATTGGTGCATCTGTAAATGTTGGTTTAGTCCTTCATGATTTATGTATTTGGTGATTTAGTGAAATCTTCCACATAGTAATTATATATATTATATCTATCAGGAAACAACAGGAGGCGACGCCAAATATGGGCAAAATGTGACCCCGAAAATCCCTGACCCTAATAGGAGTCAGCCGGAGCTGAACAGCGATCTGATTACAGGTGAGCGATCACCCGACCTTCTACAAGGAATGTCCAGATATTACAGAGGACGGAGGATAATGTTAGATTTACTCTCTACTCTGTGTAATGGGAACCTGGCAGCACATTGTTACATATAGAAGTAGTGGTGTGACGGTATAGGCCATTGTCCCCTAATAATAATTGTTTGTAGAAATCCAATGTGCCAGTCAGGAGAAATGTAAAGTAGACACCATATTCAAATTAGAATGGAAGTGCACTGGGGGCGTGAAAGAAGAAATCCAAGTGCAGTGACACGCCCCCAGTGCACTTCCAGGCTAATTTGCAAATCTCTCCTATGTTTCAGCTCTCTTACCATCACTCATATGTGCAGCGTGGGTGGGGGCTTCCTCATTCATGTGCTGGAGGGTCCATTCTGCAGTGCTATAGCAAGTAACATGAAATAAATTAAATTTAAATTGCATTACTGCTCTAGAAAATGCGAAAAAACTAAGATACTGAGCACATAATTTGGCCAATTCATGAATGCCCAGCAGCCAATGACAAGGCGATCTTTTTGTTGGAATCCTCTCCTAATGTGAATCCTCTCCTAGGCTGAAGCCTACATTTATATGGGTAGGTAGGATCCTGTTGTAATTAAAACCACCCCGGGCTGATGGGTGGAGATAGGTTCCCAGCAAAAAAGGTCGCCTTGCCGTGACTGCTGGGCATGCATCGAGCAAAAGAAGGTCGCCTTGCCGTGGCTGCTAGGCATGCACCCAGCAAAACAAGGTCGCCTTGTCGTGACTGCTGGGCATGCACCCAGCAAAAGAAGGTCGCCTTGTCGTGACTCCTGGGCATGCACCCAGCAAAAGAAGGTCGTCTTGCCGTGACTGCTGGGCGTGCACCCAGCAAAAAAAAAGGTCACCTTGCCGTGGCTACTTGGCATGCACCCAGAAAAAGAAGGTCGCCTTGCCGTGGCTGCTGGCCATGCATGAATTGGCCAAATTATGCGCTAAGTATCTTCCTTTTATCCTATTTTATACAGCAGTAATGCAATTCAAATTTCATTTATTTCATGTTTACATGCTATAGCGTTACAGAGTGCAACTTTGTTAGTTATGTATTTGGATGGCTACTCTTAGTATGCACCTGTTCACACCCATTTTCTTTTCGGAAGTGATGGTCAGTCTTTTGTTATTTATGAAGGGGTTCCTCCATCATTTACATTACATTTATCTATGGATTCCCCGTATATTCTCATATTTAGAATCCCCATATAACGAGTATTAATCCCATTTACAGACATCTTGTCATTTCTCCGTTTTATTGCTGTATTATCTATGTAGGAATAATATCCTCTAATACATTTCATTTCTTCATCATTATTTTAGAAACAACTGAGCTGTCGAATCCTAACAATGGAATTAGTGAGATCCCGGAGATCCAAGAATCCGTAAGTATCATAGAGGGGGATGCGTGTGTGTCATCAGATCATGGGGTGTGAATGACTCGTCCAGTATTATCCCCCATACAACCATGGTACGTCTCTATTCTAAGTGTAGATGACCCTATGGTGTTAATTACATGTGAATTACAGGGAATCTGTCACCAGGTTTATGCTATTTGGTCTGAGAGAAGCATGATGCAGGGACAGAGACCCTGATTCCATGTGTTGATTACTTTACTCGGTGGAGCAGTTGTGATAAAATCACTATTTTTTTCTGCTGCAGAGCTCTGAATGCTGAGTCTTGTATAACCCCGCCCACACCATTGATTGGCAGCTTTCTGTGTACACTGTGCATAGGCAGAAAGCTGCTAATCAGTGGTGGAGGCAGGGGTACAGAGCAATAGGACTACCTGGCTAGACAGATAGTCTTCTAGTGATAATCTACTGATTTTATTGAAACAGCCACACACAGCCTAGTAAGTAACACATCACTGGAATCAGGGTCTCTGCCCCTACATCATGGTGCTTTCAGAATACATAGCAAACACCTGGTGACAGATTACCTGTAAGTCCTCCTCTGTGTGATCTCCCACATTATCCAGAATGTTATAGTAATGTATGATGACCGTTGCAGGGCGGCTCCAGGATTTCGTGGGCCCTGGGCGAAAGAGTCTCAGTGGCCCCTTTAACACATACCACGATTCATGATGCACAGATACCGCAGATAAATATATATATATATATATATATATATATATATATATATATATATATATATAGTACAAGGCCGAAGATTTCACTTCTTACATTACATGAGCGATATCTATTGTAAATTCCACAATAACTCAGAAAGCGGCGAATCCTCACAGCTCACAGTGCAGACCGGACAGTAATGTCCTCCACACAGTATAATGGCACCACATAGTCCTCTATACCGTATTATGAGCTCCATATATTGCTCCATATAGAATAATGGACCCCATAAAATGCTCCACGCAGGCTGTGCCCCCATATAATGCCCCATGCAGGCTGTGACCCCACACATAATGCCCCATGCAGTCTGTGCCCCCCACATAATGCCCCATGCAGGCTTTGACCCCCCACATAATGCTTCATGCAGGCTGTGACCCTCACATAATGCCCCATGCAGGCTTTGACCCCCCACATAATGCCCCATGCAGGCTGTGCCCCCCCCACATAATGCCCCTTGCAGGATGTCCCCCTCCCACATAATGGCCCATGCAGGATGTCACCCCCCATATAATTCCCCATGCAGAATGTCCCTCCCACATAATGCCCCATGCAGGCTGTGCCCCCCATATAATGCCCCATGCAGGCTGTGCCCCCCCACATAATGGCCCATGCAGGATGTCACCCCCCATATAATTCCCCATGCAGGATGTCCCCTCCACATAATGCCCCATGCAGGATGTCCCACCCCACATAATGCCCCATGCAGGATGTCCCCCACACATAATGCCCCATGCAGGATATCCCCCCCACATAATGCCCCATGCAGGATGTCACCCCCCATATAATTTCCCATGCAGGATGTCCCCCCCCCACATAATGCTCCATGCAGGATGTCCCACCTCACATAATGACCCATACAGGATGTCACCCCCCATATAATGCCCCATGCAGGATGTCACCCCCCCATATAATGCCCCATGTAGGATGTCACCTCTCACCCCATATATTGGCCCATGCAGGATGTCACCTCTCACCCCATATAATGCCCCATGCAGGATGTCACTTCTCCCCCCATATAATACCCCATGCAGGATGTCACTCCCCCCATATAATGCCCCATGCAGGATGTCACCCCCCATATAATGCCCCATGCAGAATGTCACCTCTCACCCCATATAAAGCCCTATGCTGGATGTCACTCCCCCCCCCCATATAATGACCCATGCAGGATGTCACTTCTCCCCCTCATATAATACCCCATGCAGGATGTCACCCCCCTATATAATGCCCCATGCAGGATGTCCCCCCCATATAATGCCTCATGTAGGATGTCACCTCTCACCCCATATAATGCCCCATGCAGGATGTCACTCCCCCCCATATAATGCCCATTGCAGGATGTCACTTCTCCCCCCCATATAATACCCCACGCAGGATGTCCCTACCTCCCCCCCATATAATGCCCCATGCAGGATGTCACTTCTCCCCCCATATAATGCCCCATACCTCCATACATAAAAAAAAAAATCAAATGCTCACCTCACTGCTCACCAGCTGTGGAGAGGTAAGTATTGTGCCGGCCGTGGTCCTGGGCAAGCATTGAGGGGGGGGGGAGCAAGGCCCGCCTACTCAGGGCCCCGGCACTTGCCTGGGTGTGCTGGGTGCTAGCGCCAGGTCTGCCCAGCGTCCGGTTTGTATCCTCCCAACATCATATCAGTGTAAATCATCTGGGACATAATATGGGGGGAGAAGTTTTTGCATCTGTAACTTTTTTCCTGCATCTTCAATAAATCAGTATTATTTCTTATTCTTTTATAGAGTGTGATGGATTCATTGGTTCCGGCGAGAAAGCCGCATATGACCGACTATGAAACTTCCAAACTCATCAGCAGTGGAAATTTTGGGTGAGATTTCTGTTGCCATAATCCACATTTCTCAGGGTTCCCTATGACAATGCTTCTGCCCCTGCACTCTGCCATTCAGTGTTATCATAGGGAAATTATGTGATCTGTAGCAAATCAAACTGCAAGGAAAGTGATTTAAATAATATAATTACATATAATATAATATATAATAATATAATATTATTACATTCGCCTGTGCTAGACCCTCATCTGTTCTTATGCTGCCTCCTCCACCTGAGCTTTTCTGCTCTCCACTCTGATCTTTGTTTTGATGGGGGGGGCTCCATTATGAAGCTGATCAGAGAAGTTGGCTACACATGGTCACATGAAGGGTGACACCATATTGACGTCAATGACATCTACACCCTCCACCATGACCATGTGGGCCCAATCACTGGCCTCAGCAGCAGAAGAGAGCCCTGGAGCACATTCATTTTGGACCAATTTTATTTGCACTAAATTGTATTTGGTCAGTTATAGCGAATCTGCCCAAAGAGAATTTCAGTAGATTCTCGTATCTATAATGTGACCTGGGTGATGGCTCCGGCAGAAGTGGCATTGTGGAGACCTCCAATAGGTGATCTATGTAGTGCTATTTTATGTATTTCTAGATGTGGATTTATAGTGTCGGCCAGACTTCTAGTATTAAACATATGCAAATTGTCTCTTCTGAGAGGAAGCAAACTAGAACTCCACCTATAGGAAGTAGCAATCCTAAAAGTCAATATCGACCCTTTAACAAGCCTGGTCACATGACTTAGGATAATAGCCAAAACCAAAATCTCAATTTGCAGGAACTGTGTTCTGGGGTACTGCCCCTCTTCAGTGCAAAGTGTGAGATATGGTTTGACTGGGTGAGAGGTGTCTGACCGGTATCCAAGGGGTTGACATTTCTCCTTGCGGACATGAGGAGACTTTTAAGCCACAATGCTCCTCTGGGAAATAGGATTGCTACTTCCCATAGGTGGCACTAGGGTGCTAGTTCTCTTCCTCTCTGAAAAGAGACAATTTGCATATTTCCCAGAAGAGCATTGCAGCTTAAAAGTCTCCTCACCTTGACATGCTTAACATGGCTTTTTCCGCAAGGAGAAACGTTACCGCTTGGATCCCGGTCAGATGCCTCTTACCCAGCCAAACCATATCTCACACTTTGCACTGATGAGTGCTTGTACCCCAAAACATAGTGTCCGAAAATTGAGATTTTGGTTATGGCTATTATTCCATGTCATGTGATAAGGCTCGTTAAAGGGTCGATATTGACTTTTAGGATTACTACTTCCTATAGGTGGCACTAGAGTTCTAGTTCTCTTCCTCTCTGAAGAGACAATTTGCATATTTCCCAGAGGATCATTGAGGCTTAAAAGTCTCCTCACCTTGACAAGCTTAACATTTCACTCTCCGCAAGGAGAAATGTTACCCCTTGGATACCAGTATTAAACATATAATGATTTCTATAGATGGATTATTAATAAGGATTTATTATAACCGATGGATTCTCCTTCTCTCCAGGGCCGTCTACTTAGTGCATCATAAAGACTCACACCAGACCTTTGCTATGAAGAAAATGGCTAAGCGGAACCTAAATACTGCACAGAGATTGGAATGGGCCTTTCTGGAGAGGGACATCTTAACATTTGCTGATTGTCCCTTTGTGGTCTCCATGCTCTGCTCCTTTCCAACTAGATCTCACCTGTGTATGGTCATGGAGTATGTAGGAGGTAAGACACATCTATTGTATTATATTCAGCCCATGTCTGCTTTCATCTTATCACTGCTCATATCATTAGGACATTGTTGGTTACATCCCCGCAGAGCATTTACTATAGGTTATCTATTACCAAGATGCTCGTAAATTCATTGATCTTGGTGCAGGGGCGCTATGGGGCTCATCAGTCGGAGGGGGTCTGTCGACGCTCAGCAGTGGGCAGCATCCCTCCACCTGTCATCACAATTTCAGCGGTATTTGCTTCTTCAAGGAGGTGGGGCTGGTGGGGGCAAAAATACTGAGTAGGTGGCTAGTAGGGGCCAAAATACTGAAAGGGGGCCGTATGACTAGATATGGGGGGACTGTGAATGCTGAGTGGAGGTCATCATATTAAGTGGGGTGCTGTGGGGGTCCTCACTCTGTATGGAGGCCCCCATTCTGTGTGGGGACATCATACTGAGTGGGGAGTTATGCGGACCATTATATTGTGTGAGGGACTGTGGGAACCATTATCCTGAGTGGGAGGGTTGCTGTGGGTGCCATCACACCGAGTAGGGGGTTGTGGCTGGCCTCCTTCTAAGTGGTGGCCTCCTTAGGAGGATTCACTGTGGGGATACCATACTCATTGAGTGTGGGTGTGGGCATTTTTGGGAGCATCATACTCTAAAATGGCCATAAAAGTTGTATTGCTGGTGAGAACACCAAGCTGCTTCAACAGGGATATAAATATATTTCTTTTTTATTTTTTAGGGTGGGGGGCAATTACAACTTTTGATATGGGGTCTTGTGATTTCTATGTACGCCATTATCTGTGTGATCTCCCCAGGATGTTTCCGCTCACTGCTCATTATACATCATGGTTATCTGCTCGTGGTATATCATGGTCATCTGCTGTATAAACCCCTCACTGGTCATATTTCCTTTCTTCTATAGGTGGAGACTGTGGGACCCTTCTAAGCACCAGGGGTCCTTTCTCTGTCCCCATGGCCCGCTTGTACTTTGCAGAGGCGGTACTTGCCGTGGAATACCTGCATAGTTACGGTGTGGTGCACAGAGACCTGAAGCCGGAAAAGTAAGTGCCCCCGTAGTATAATAAAGTGGGGAAAGTTGTCATTTATTATCATTCAGTCTGTGAGGCTAAAACCATCTTCTCTTTTGCAGCCTCCTGATTACATCTACTGGACATATTAAAGTTACCGATTTTGGGATTTCAAAACTTGGTCTAATGATACCGAAAACTAACATCTACAAGGAATTAGCAGTGGACATCTCCAGAGAGTTCCAGGACCGTGAGGTCAGCATCACCTACAAGAACTTAGCTTGTTATTTGCAAATCTCATCACACTATTGTCTCTTCTCTACGTTCTTCCTTTCTAGAGAACTTTTCCACTAATATTTTATCTTCTGCATTGTGTTTTAACGATGATAACTTGTCATAATAATTGTTTCATCGATTCTCATCTCTATGTTCTGTTGGTTTCCAGTTCTGTGGCACCCCATGTTACATAGCCCCAGAGATCATCCTGAAAGAAGGCTATGGAAGACCTGTTGACTGGTGGTCATTGGGGATCATCCTGTATAAATTCCTGCTGGGATGTGTACCATTTGATGCTGATTCCCTCACTGAGCTTTATAAAAGGGTTGTCATTGGTGAGTAGAATAATCCGATCATTGCGTTGATTGGTTACATTTGTTTAGTTATATCCTTTGCTTTATGTTACAGTCCAGTAAAGAGGTTTTATTTTCTGTAATTTTCTATGTAACAGGAGAACTAATTTGGAATTTTGATCGCGCTCCACCCCTGGATGCTCAGAATCTCATCACTGAGCTGCTCAGAAGAAATCCTGTGCGTAGACTTGGGACAGGTAACAGATATACTAGTATTAATATTCCCTTATTAGACCAAGGACATATCGCTCATGTCCATGAAGATCAGCATTTCTCTATCAGCTCATCTACTGTATTTCTAGTTCTCCACACTAAGACTTTCAGTTTATTTCCTTCATGTCGGCTCAGTTTTGTCATTAGTTCAGATTACGATAAACTGTTCAGATATGGAGCCATCCCTGACTATGTCCGCATCACTTTTGTTTTTCTTTTTCTAGGAGGAGCATTTGAGATCAAGGTTCATCCATTCCTGAGTGACTTGGACTTTGACAACATTCTGAGCCAGGAGCTGGAGTATGTTCCTCAGCTTGTTTCAGACGCAGACACCAGCTTATTTATCAGTAAGTAGAAGGAGACGTCATCTAGACTAAGCGACTGTTTGTCTCATCTTCCCTAATATGTGATCATCTGTTCCCATTAATATTAGTGATAAATAGTGACTGTGTTATACTGACAACCTCTAATAATACTTCATTACCTATTTCTTGTAGATCATTCTGATATAAACAAACATCTGGTCTCAAAGGATGAGGAAGGCACAAGTGAGAACAATGAGAGCCTTGACTTCCAAAATTTTACGTCATCTTCTGAAAAGCTTTGTAAAGTAAGTATGTGATTAATAAATCCAAAACATGTAAAAAAAATGTAAAACAACTCTAAAAGTACATAAAAAAAATATTTTATATCTTATTTTTATCCGTATTTAGCTCTGTATCATCGCTACCAGGATGGTGAACAATGAGGATCCCAATGCCCCTCCAGAGTATACACCAGAAACCAACACAAACATCTCAGAAATGTGAGTAGATTATAAAGGGTCATTACTTCATTACTGGGAGTTCCAGGCTGATCTATGTACACAACACCAAATATAGGACATAAATATCAGAATATCAAATGCAGCATTCACCGCTTCATGGTTAACGGTCATTGTACTTTTGGCTTCAGAAAATGCAGAAGATAACAGCCCATAATTGTGGCAGGTCATGCATTTTTAGCACTGCCTACTCTGTAGGAGAGCTGTAGTATTACTTGCCAGCCATTCTTGGTAGTTGTGTTCTGATCCATGGAAGGTAGTTTTGAGCAGAAAACCTTCCCCACTATGACAGTCATATGTCCTATTAGGCCTTATAGTCAGTGTTCTTATAGTGAGACAACCCATTTTATACTGTGTTTACTTACGATTTACATGTTTTTCTTCTTCAAACAGGCAGAAAGAATCTGTTCCTGTATGTAATACAGACGATGCTGTTACCATCTTGCCACCCTCGTCCCCATTGCCAGGTATGTACATGTCTACAGCACCAACAATGTGAATGTTGACTTCAAGGCTCAAATATTTCCACATGGTTTTTCTGGTCTACTATGTTATCCATGTTTCATGGATCTCAGCTATGTTGACCATGGGTTCGTACTGTATCCCTATTTCCCTAATTTTGTACAGGAGTTTTTTTTCATGTATTCTGTATATTACGTTGCATCATCTATTAACCTAGTGAGATATAGCGACTGTGTTATACTGACACCCTCTAACAATCCTTCATTACCTATGTCTTGTAGATCACTCTGATGAAAACAACCATCTGATCTCAGAGGATAAGGAGGGCACAAGTGAGGACGATGAGAACTTTATCTTCCGAATATTTGCATCATCATCTTCTGAGAGGCTTTCTAAAGTAAGTATGTGATCGATAAATCCAAAATATGTACAAAAAAAGGATCTATAAAATTAAAAAGTATGTATATTTAATAACTTATTGTTATCCACATTTAGCACTCTACCACCACTAACGGGATGGTGAACAACGAGGATCCCAAGGCCCCTCCAGAGTGTACACCAGAATCCAACACAAACATCTCAGAAATGTGAGTAGATTATGGGGTCATTACTGGGAGCTCCAGGCTGATATATGTGCACAACACCAAATATAGGACATAAATACCATAATATCAAATGTAGCATCCACCGCCCCATGGTTATGGGTCATTGTGCTTTCAGCTTTCGGAATTGTTGGAGATAACAGCCCATAATTGTGGCCGGTCATGCACTTTTAGTGCTGCCCTCACTGTAGGAGAGATGTAGTATGAAATGCCGGCCATTCTTGGTAGTTGTTTTCCTCTCAGCTCTCTATAAAAGGTAGTCTTGAGCAGAAGACCTTCCCCACTATGACAGTCATATGTCCTACTAGGCCTTATAGTCGGTGTTCTTCTAGTGAGACAACCCCTTTTATATGGAGTTTACTTGAGATTTACATGTTTTTCTTCTTCAAACAGGCAGAAAGTATCTGTTCCTGTATGTAATACAGACGATGCTGTTACCATCTTGCCACCCTCGTCCCCATTGCCAGGTATGTACATGTCTACAGCACCAGCAATGTGAATGTTGACTTCAAGGCTCAAATATTCCCACATGGTTTTATACAATACTATAGGTCTCTTATGTTATCCATATTATGACAAAGCAGATCCTATAAGAATATATTGTTACTGATTTTTTTTTTAATTTTTCATCAGAATTTCCATCTCATGAAGAAAGAAAATCGGCAATAAATCTGAGTATGGAGCAACAAAACTCAGAAAATGGAAAAAATGGGAAAAAGAGACGAGGTAAGTGTGAGAATCAACTCCATGTTGTGTGATGTCAGTGAGAATAATTCATGTGGAGTAGATGTCATCTGTCAGTGATGGGATTGTCACATGTATGATTGCTGACAATGACCCCTGACCTCTGTATGATAATATTCCTCTGCCGTCCGGCCACAGTGACTGCACAGCGTTATCATGTAATATGGAGTCCCATCACTTACATTATATTTATTTCTCTTCTCATAGGTTCCATCTTCCGCCGGATCTTATCATCCTGCCGGCGTGGATTATCCAGGGCTGCTCGCGCATTTGCATGCTGTCACTGTTGCCCTAAAACCATCTAAAAGACGGGACACCTAAGCATCCAGCGCCCTGAAGTCCAGCAGATCCATCATCACTGCTGGAGCTGTATAGAAGGACCTTCACCATCTACCTGTGGCCTTCTGACTGGTCAACCTGGACAAGTTTCAGTAACGCCTCTGTCATCGGGCTCCGCGGTATTCATACTGCTCGTCTGACGTGTCATTTACTGATCACCTGGTATCTGACCTCGGCTATCTTCCTGACTTTGATTTATTCTATTGACAATGTTCACGATTTTATTCATCCCATTATTAATTAAAAAAAAGTAAAATCTGTTACTGTTGCTCTGATTCCTTTTTGTCTTGAATTCACAAATACTTGTAACTCACTAATTGCTCTTCTTCTCACTAAATGTATTTCTCATTATCCTTAATGCAGCAGTCAGTCTCATATTTCTGTCCAGCAATTACACTGGTGCATCCACCCTGTACCAGTCATTACACTCATCCACAAACCTCTCCACACTGCTGCACAGTCCTGCATCTCTACCATATCTACACTCCAATGAGCTAAGATTAACATCCTCCATAATCAGGACCTCCCACTCTCATGTCCAAGACATTTTCTCTGCTGCACCAGCTCTCAGGAGTGCACTACTGCAGGCAATCAGGTTCATTCCCACTATCAGAGATTTTAAGTGTGCAGTAGAAACAGATTATTTGTGGCAGGACTGTCAAATCACCTCACTATTCTAAGTTTTTCCTACAGCACTCAGTAGCACTTAATATTTGTACATATACAGATAATGGTTGGTGACTGGTTCATGCAGCCTTAATTCCACAAAGATAGAAATAAAAGGTCAACATGTTTCATACATCCAAACCATCCTTAATCATGGCAGAAAAACATAATTTTAAGTTCCCACTATGAATATTTGGTGAGATATCACAGCTGTGTATTTTCACAGCACAAAGAACGCATCTTACAGATCAGCAAATCACAGTGTGCTGACGCTTAGTGTTGTAGTTTTGAACAACACCATTCATTTTATCATATAATGTGTTGAAAAATGAGAAAAAATGCCAGGTTTGGGTTCCTTCATTTTACAGTGTGCATTGTGTTGTAAAAACAAACTGACAAAATGATTCAGAGTCAGTAGTACGATTACTGTGATACCAAACTTATAAGGTTTATATATATATATATATATATATATATATATATATATATATATACAGTACAGACCAAAAGTTTGGACACACCTTCTAATTTAAAGATTTTTCTGTATTTTCATGACTATGAAAATTGTACATTCACACTGAAGGCATCAAAACTATGAATTAACACATGTGGAATTATATACTTAACAAAAAAGTGTGAAACAACTGAAAATATGTCTTATATTCTAGGTTCTTCAAAGTAGCCACCTTTTGCTTTGATGACTGCTTTGCACACTCTTGACATTCTCTTGATGAGCTTCAAGAGGTAGTCACCGGAAATGGTCTTCCAACAGTCTTGAAGGAGTTCCCAGAGATGCTTAGCACTTGTTGGCCCTTTTGCCTTCACTCTGTGGTCCAGCTCACCCCAAACCATCTCGATTGGGTTCAGGTCTGGTGACTGTGGAGGCCAGGTCATCCGGCGTAGCACCCCATCACTCTCCTCCTTGGTCAAATAGCCCTTACACAGCCTGGAGGTGTGTTTGGGGTCATTGTCCTGTTGAAAAACAAATGATGGTCCAACTAAACGCAAACCGGATGAAATAGCATGCCGCTGCAAGATGCTGTGGTAGCCATGCTGGTTCAGTATGCCTTCAATTTTGAATAAATCCCCAACAGTGTCTCCAGCAAAGCACCCCCACACCATCACACCTCCTCCTCCATGCTTCATGGTGGGAACCAGGCATGTAGAGCCATCCGTTCACCTTTTCTGCATCGCACAAAGTCACGGTGGTTGAAACCAAAGATCTCAAATTTGAACTCATCAGACCAAAGCACAGATTTCCACTGGTCTAATGTCCATTCCTTGTGTTCTTTAACCCAAACAAGTGTCTTCTGCTTGTTGCCTGTCCTTAGCAGTGGTTTCCTAGCAGCTATTTTACCATGAAGGCCTGCTGCACAAAGTCTCCTCTTAACAGTTGTTGAAGAGATGTGTCTGCTGCTAGAACTCTGTGTGGCATTGACCCGGCCTCTAATCTGAGCTGCTGTTAACCTGCGATTTCTGAGGTTGGTGACTCGGATAAACTTATCCTCAGAAGCAGAGCTGACTCTTGGTCTTCCTTTCGTGGGGTGGTCCTCATGTGAGCCAGTTTCTTTGTAGCGATTGATGGTTTTTGCAACTGCACTTGGGGACACTTTCAAAGTTTTCCCAATTTTTCGCACTGACTGACCTTCATTCCTTAAAGTAATGATGGCCACTCGTTTTTCTTTACTTAGCTGCTTTTTGCTTGCAATAATACAAATTCTAACAGTCTATTCAGTAGGACTATCAGCAGAGTATCGACCAGACTTCTGCACAACACAACTGATGGTCCCAACACCATTTATAAGGCAAGAAATCCCACTTATTAAACCTGACAGGGCACACCTGTGAAGTGAAAACCTTTTTCGGTGACTACCTCTTGAAGCTCATCAAGAGAATGCCAAGAGTGTGCAAAGCAGTCATCAAAGCAAAAGGTGGCTACTTTGAAGAACCTAGAATATAAGACATATTTTCAGTTGTTTCATACTTTTTTGTTAAGTATATTATTCCACATGTGTTAATTCATAGTTTTGATGCCTTCAGTGTGAATGTACAATTTTCATAGTCTTGAAAATACAGAAAAATCTTTAACCGAGAAGGTGTGTCCAAACTTTTGGTCTGTACTGTATATATATATATATATATATATATATATATATACATATACAGTGTTTAGCATAAATCAGTACACCCAAATAGATTTGTCAGCAAACCTGTAGTTTCCTTTCAGAATCATCATTTTATATGGGATACCATACTACAAAATACTCTCGCAAATTTGAGCCATTGAATGCAAACAAGATTTGGTATTTTGCAGACCCCAAAAAAGTAATTTTCTTAACAAACTCATTCAAGATCATGTTTCAAAAATGAGAACATCCCAGTAACAGTCTTAAGAGAAAAGCTAAGTTTAGACAACAAAATTATAATTAACAAGAACTGAACCACAGGTAAGTGTAATTATTCATTAAACAGATGTCCAGCAGACAGGTGTCTGTAAAAGGAAGTTACTTAATAAAGAAAACTCCTTCCCATTTCATGCTATCAGCAATGGCACCACATAGAAGGGAAATGTCACAAAACCTGAGAAAGAAAATAATTTCTTTGCAATAAATGTAAAGTCTACAAGAAGATCAGCAAAACTTTACTTATCAGTCAGAATACTGTAGCAAAAGTGATGCAAAACTATAACAAAGATGGAACTGCAACCATCTTACAGAGACGTCCAGGCCGACTATGGAAGTTAACACCTAAACAAAAGCGTCCTCTGATGAGAAGGGTAAGTGGTACCACATAGAAGAGAAATGTCACAAGACATTTCTGAGAAAGAAAATAATTTCTTTACAAAAAATGTGAAGTCTACAAGAAGATCAGCAAAGCTTTTCTTATCAGTCAGATGGAAGTTAACATCTAAACAAAAGCATCTTCTGATGAGAAGAAAATCGACAGGCAAATTCATTGCTATTAGCTGAAGAAGTAGAAAGCCAAACTAGGGTGAGTGTTTTCCATGACACGACACGGTGTACACTGCAAATGAATGGCATTCATGAGTGTCCTCCACAAAGGAAGCCTCTCTCCCTTAAAGCCCATGAACAATAAAAGTCCGTCTACAATTTGCCAGGGTCCATGCTTAAAACTATGAGGACTACCGGGACTCTATACTGTGTATGTGCATCTTATGTGTATGTCCGTATTTTATGTTTGTGTGCACTATGTATATGTGACGCGCCCTGGGCCTATGTGACGTAGCGTTGCGCACGCAGGGACTACCCGGAGCCGGATCTGATAGGGGTAGTAGTCTCGTGGCGGTGACCCGGTCCGTGCCCAGGGAGTCAGACTAAGTGGCGGTATATTAGCAGTAGATGTAGGATGACTACGCCACCCGTTGAATGCAGCTATGGAGCTGCCGCTGCAGGGCAGACCGCTGAGGCCGGTGGAAGGATGGTGCAGCGTGGATGGTATAACCCCCAACGGGAGGGGTATGGCCTCAGGGCAGCCGACGTGGAAGATGGGGGTAGCAGGAACCACTCAGAGACGATGCGGTGTAGTTCAGGGTCTTTACTGGTGACAAAGACAGACCCTCCCGGAGTACTTGCTAGCGATCGGGGCCTGGTCAGTCCTTGAGCAGATGGGATCTCCCCTGGCCAGGTGGAGTTGTAGGCCTTCCCAACTAACTGTACTCTTCTGGCTACCTTGCTAGAGGCGGGTAAAAGTAGCCCACGTCCCTGAGTGTACCGTGTGGTGCTCACCCGTATGGCCGGTGACTCGGGGCCTTCTAGTGCCTTCCGCTCCACGACGGCGGTGCTGGTCCCACGCGTGTGACCGTGCCTTCGGGTTTCTGGGCCAGAGGACTTGAAATCCCCTGCCGGACGGTTTCTGCTGCTGGGTAAGGGTTAGTCCCCACAGCCTCGGACTCCGGGTCCGGTGATAACTTCTCAGTCAGGGCGAGCTCTGCAGCTGCCAGCCCCTGACTCCTTGTAGCACTGCTCCCACAGAGCTCCTGTTGTTTCTTCCTATGCTGCTTCTCTTCTCTGTCTCTACTTCTGGCATGGCCCGGGAGCTGGGCCCAGCCGGAGCCACAGCTCCCTGTCCGCCTTCCTGGCTCAACTCTCCCTTTGAACTCTCTAACCCTGCCTCAGCCCCAGGTTTATATAGGGGAAGTCCTTCCCCTCCCCGGACTGGGCAGGAGGTGTGGCATGCATAGGATTCCTGACCAAGAGACCTCCCACCTGCTCTCAGACATAACATTGCTGTTACTGTGGAAACCAGACCCCTGGGGTATCACATATGCATACGTTAAAATGTGTATAGAGTATTAGCATGTGCAAATTTTATATGTGTGCCTAATATAAATATACATGGAAATGTATATGTAGGTGGTGCCTGATGGAGGGTGGGGGGCCCAGATCAGAAGTCCTGATTAAGGGCCCTTCACTGTCATTGTCTGCCCCTTATATAAACAGTAAAATCCTCTTTAATAACTGGACTTCCATTGGGGTGGACTTCTCATAGATGGCCAGTATGCATACTATATTGTGAATCTGGGCATCTCTCACAGAAAATCTGATCTGGATATGAGGGTGGTCTTCTATAAGCGGTGATGTTTTGGAGAGATTTAGGGAAAAGTCCCAATTCTTATCCATCGATCTGGTAATTTGAGTAAAATATTTGTGTTGATAACTGATCACAAAGTCACAAAATATGTAAGATTTGGCATAACCTGGTTCATTTTTCAAAAAGTTATGCTCAATTTTTTTAGCACCAAGTTTTGTTGCTTTTTGGTAGACTTACACTAACTTAGTATATTGTGTGAGAATTAAATGAATTATGAATTAGTTGGCGCATTTTACCACACTCTGGGGGTCCCTGACAGTCCTTCTTTACCGGCCCTGTAGTGATGCCAATGTAAACTTCCAAGTGACCGCGCAGTCAATCACTGTCACGAATGCAGGACAACCTATGATTAGCTAATTTTTGGGAAATCCTTATAACAAAAGGGGATTGAAAATATTTACAATTATTTTAAAAGCATTAAAAAAAAAACAGACCCAATACTTATAATTAGTTTGTTGAAAGTAGTCTAATTAAAGGGAGCTGAAAGGATTAGAGATTATGAACCCGATTCACCAGTGTTTTTGCCAGAAAACTGGCATAAAGCTCTTGAAAAGTTGCAAAGTTTTGTGACTTTTCCCATTTTCACATAATTTTAACTTCTTTAAAGCCCAAGACGTACTGATACGTATCTGCGCCCTGGGACTTAAGAGCCTGATACGTATTAGTACATCTTTGCGATCGCGCCCGCACACAGGCTGTGTGGGCGTGATCGCCGCCGGGTGTCAACTGATTGTCACAGCTGACACCCGGTGCTATGTGCTGGGAGAGGTCCCGCACATTAACCCCCGCAATGCTGGGATCGAAGTCGTTCGCAGCATTGCGGGGGCAAGGGGAGGTGATCGGGATAGTCACCTCTCCTGCCGGCGTCCAGCAATGTGTGCCGCGGCTTCCCGGATGTTGCCATGATGACCCGATTCACTGAGGGGTGCAGTTTTAAGAATGGTGTCACTTTTGGGTATTTTCAGTCATAAAGACCCCTCAAAGTGACTTCAAATGTGATGCGGTCCCTAATAAAATGGTTTTGTAAATTTTGTTGGAAAAATGAGAAATCGCTGGTCAATTTTAACCCTTATAGCTCCCTAATAAAAATAAATTTGGGTTCCAAAATTGTGCTGATGTAAAGTAGACATATGGGAAATGTTATTTATTAACTTTTTTTGTGTGACATATCTCTCCGATTTAAGGGCATAAAAATTCAAATTTTGAAAATTGCAAAATTTTCTAAATTTTCGCCAAATATCTGTTTTTTTCACAAATAAACACAAGTGATATCGAAGAAATTTTACCACAATCATAAAGTACAATATGTCATGAAAAAATATTCTCAGAACCAGGGGGATCCGTTGAAGCGTTCCAGAGTAATTACCTCATAAAGTGACAGTGGTCAGAATTGTAAAAATTGGCCTTCTCATTAACGTGCAAACCACTTTGGGTTGTAAAGGGGTTAAGGACTCTACCTGCATATACAGTCATGGAGGAAAGTGCTGGCACCCTTGAAATTGTTTCAGAAAATTACACATGTTTTATTACACGCATGTTTATTTCCTTTGTGTTTATTGGAACAACACAAAAAAACTGAGAGAAAAAAGGCAAATTGGACATAATTTCACACAAAACTCCAAAAATGGGCCGGAATACATATATATATTTTTGATGGGACAACACTGAAGATGCGACACTTTGATACAATGTACAGTAGTCAGTGTACAGCTTGTTTAACTGTAAATTTGGTGTGCCTGCAAAATAACTCAACACACAGCCATTAATGTCTAAACAGCTGGCAACAAAAGTGAGTACACCCCTAAGTGTGTTCTCAGCTGATGTTATTTGTTGGTTTTTCTTTGCATCCCGAACAATTTTCTTGGCAGTTGTGGCTGAAATTTTTGTTGGTCTACCTGACTGTGGTTTGGTTTTTACAGAGCATCTGATTTTCCATTTGTTAATCACAGTTTGAACACTGCAGACTGGCATTATCAATTCCTGGGATATCTTTTTGTATCCCTTTCCTGTGTTATACTCTTTTTGCCTCCCTTTCCTGTGTTATACAGTTCAACTACCTTTTCCCGTAGATCCGTTGATAATTCTTTTGCTTTCCCCATCTCAAAATCCAGAAACGTCAGTGGCTGGATCCCAGAAACTCACTCAGCTTTATGCACACACACTGATTACAAGCAAACAGGTCATAGGTGAGGATGTTACCTTTAGTAGCCATTCAAACCCATTTGTGTCAAATTCTGTGCATGTTATCAGGCCAAAATCATCAGGGTATGTAAACTTTTTGATCAGGATTATTTGGATGTTTTTGGTTGTCATTAGTGATGAGCGAGCACTAAAATGCTCGAGTACTCGTTGCTCGGGTCGAGCAAATTGAAATACTCGGGTGCTCAACCCGAGCAATGAGCCCAATATAAGTCTAGGGGAAACTTGAGCATTTTTCAGGTGGCTCCCCACGGCGGTCTGCAGAGGGCCTAAAAATTGCCCAAATCGATGGGAACTGTGCTCAAATAACATGTGAACAGCATGGGGAAGACCCCTGGAAGCATCTCTGACTCCCAGATCACTGCTGTCAACAACGTCGTCAGAGTATTACGCCACTTTTACGGCGTAAGGAACATCCTTTCCAGGGTGATGACTTGTATATAAGGCAAAATAAATAAACAAAAACACAAATACTCCTACACACCTTGGGCTATGTTCACACGTAGCATTTTTGACACGTTTTTGCACTTTTGCATTGCTTTCAACCAAGACAAATGCATTCACCAGGAAATGTCATTTTAACATTTTACAACCTTATCTGGCCATGTGGTGTGTGACACATCATCAGACACATGCATACAGTGCTGAAAAGACATGGGAGCAGCAAGGGGAAGACCTCTGTAAACATCTCTGACTCCCAGGTCACTGCCTAAATGTGTGCCCATCATAAGTGATCCTTGGCACATGCGAAGATGCCTCCCGCCATGCACCTGTCGTTGCAGACTTGCAACAATCACCGTCCACGTCCTTGTCCCACTGCAGTGTTCAGTTGTCCCTACCCCATTCCTTGGAATGCAAGCACAAGAATGCCGGCAGCCACTCACCCACAGGCTGCAATACTATACTGCCAAATTTTTGACAGCTGCTTGCACTTGAAATGTGGCCTTTTAGGCTCGTGGAGGCGGAAGCTTTTCATAACCTCATGCCGGCGGCGGCCGGGTGTCCATACTCGGTCCCCAGTCGCCACTATATTTCCCGGTATCGCCTCCGCCTTCCACAACCACGGGTCCAATAACATTACCCGTGCCCTCCCCAGTGCACTTACTGGGAAGGACCGCCTAACCACAAACACGTGGACAGGTGAATGTGGCCAGGGACGGTACAGAGCCAGTCCACAACTTTTTTTGCTAAGAGTTGTATTTAGCTCGGTGAAAGGACTGGCATAGAGGGAAACCGTATCTACCCTGCGCGTCATTTCTCCCAGAAAATCCTGTAATTGAGCTTGTTGCAGAAGCAATGGCAGCCCATCCAACATCAACTCGCACTTGTCAATGGTGCTTTGACACACACACATCTTTCTTTGCGCATTTAATTTCTTGAATACAGAGTTGGAAAATGGCCTGATCCGTAATGCGTTTTGAGAAATAACATGCATAAGCATGGCTGATCCGCATTAAAAAAGCAGCCATAGAGTGTCCAGGAACCTTCCCCCACACTTTTCTTAGCCAGGGCTGCTTTTCGGCAGGGTTGCACGGGCCCACCAGAGAACCAGAGACTCCTCCGGCGGGCCCTGGCTTCTCCTTCAGGAGAGTTCATAGTGCCGAGGTGAGGCCATGATGATGATAGAGGCCATCATCTGCTTAGTTTTCTGTTACTTGGAATGCAATTGCAAGTATGCAGCCAGCCACCCACCCACCCACAGGCCGCAACACTAAACTGACAGATTTCTGGGCAGCTCTTTGCACTTGAAATATGGCCTTTTAAGCTTGTGGAGGTGGAAGCTTTTCACAACCTCATGCAGGCGGCGGCCGGGTGTCCATACTCGGTCCCCAGCCGCCAGTATTTTTCCCGGTATCGCCTTCGCCTTCCACAAGCACGGGTCCCACAACATTACCCATGCCCTACCCAGTGCACTTACTAAGAAGGACTGCCTAACCACAAACACGTGGACAGGTGAATGTGGCCAGGGACGGTACGGAGCCAGTCCACAACTTTTTTTGATAAGAGTTGTATTTAGCTCAGTGAAAGGACTGGCATAGAGGGAAACCGTATCTACCCTGAGTGTCATTTCTCCCAGGAAGCCCTCTAAAGCTGCTTGCACTTGAAATGTGGCCTGAACATTACTGCTGGTACTTTTCTGTGGCAATTTTCTTGCCTCCTACCAGCCTGGAATATTTCCAGCAAACTATGGTACAACACCATGGTATTAGCACTGCCCCCAGTACCAGCAGCGAAGCCATCCTCAATTTCCTTCTCTGGAATTTTATTTGGTAGACTGAGTGACTGCCAAAATAAATTTTCTCACAAAGGAGCTGATGATAGAGTGGCAGTAGGTTCAAGTTTCTCCAGCCTGTTAGATATTAGAGGGTGAACGGCAGCACATTGGATCAGTGGTTAGCACTGAAGTCTTGCAGCACTGGGATCCTGGGTTCAAATCCCAGCAAGGACAACATCTGCAAGAAATTTGTATGTTCTCCCACAGGGTTGGACAGTCCCACCAGAGAATTCTCTGGTGTGCCTTGGCTTCTACCTCAGGAGAGTTCATGATAGCGCTAACTTTGCAGCTGCTATGGGGCTCTTGAGCGGGTGAGAAAGGTTAGCCCTCAGAAACAAATCCTCTGGTGGGCAGAATGTTTTTCAATCTGAAACAGCTTCTCAGTGGGAGTTGTATTTCACAGCATGCCATATTCTTTAGCTCTGTGAAAGGACTGGCATATAGGGAAACCTTATTTACCCCGGTTGTCATTTCTCCGTCACCAGGTTCCGCCCATTGTAACACACGACCATGCCTGGCTGTATGTTCAGCGGTGAGAGCCACAGATCAAGCTGCTGTGTTACAGCTTTCAACAACTATGCAGCGCTGGGCGGTTTGTTAATTAAGCATTAAGCATGTTATCTTCAGCACAGCCTGCTGCTGTTTGGCCAAGGCAGTGCAGCAGTGCTGTCAGCTTGTGACTGATGTGGTCATTTCGGAGATGGAGGAGGAGGTGCATGAGCTGAACAATGTGATTACATTGAGGTTAAATTGGTGATGCTATTTTTTATACTAAAGAAAGATCCTATTGTTATGTTTTTTTATGTTATTTTTTATGACAAATGCATTCACCGGGAAAAGTCATTTTAACATTTTACAACCTAATCTGGCAATGTGGTGTCATCAGACACATCCTGTTTTATTTATGATGGAGGGACTCTGAAAGTCATAAAGCCTATTTTTATAGGAACATCAGACGGCCCTTACTATTCTTAAAAGGCCAGCAGTCGGCCCTAGCTATTGTTAGAGAGCCATCAGAGGGCTATGCTTTGTTGTTCCCATTATTAACAAGTGGGTCTCCTATACTGTTATTGCGCATCCAGTGACTGCAAGGGTTGTCAAAAATTTGGACGCAACCTAATACCCCTTTGAAGAGACATAGAGGAGGGTCTCAGTAAAAAAAATGTTCCCATTATAAAGGAGCGGGTCTTCTATAGTGGTAATGCCCATGCTGTGACTGCAAGGGTGGCCAAAATTTTTGAATAAAACACTAACAATTTAAAGACACAAAGAGCATGGCCACAGTAACAAGGTACGACATGTTCCCGTTAGAAAGGAGAGGGTCTGCTATACAGTTATAGGGTATGCAGTGAATCCAACGGCTGACAAATTTTAGGAAAAACCCCACTAAGAATTTAAGGACACACAGAGCAGGGCCACATTAACAAGGTACGACATGTTCCCATTAGAAAGGAGAGGGTCTGCTATACAGTTATAGGGTATGCAGTGAGTCCACCGGCTGACCAAGTTTAGGAAAAAACCCACTAAGAATTTAAAGACACATAGACCAGGCCACAGTAATGACAAATTCCCATTAGAAAGGAGAGAGTCTCCCATAGTGTTGGACTATGCAGTGACTGCAAGAGCTGTCAAAAATTTGGAGGCACTTCAATGGCCCTTGGAAGAGACGTGGAGGAGCGCATCATAAAAAATTGTTACCATTAGAAAGGAGCGGGCCTCCTATACTTGTAATGCCATGCACTAAGTGTATGGGCTGACAAACATTTACTCCTGGGGGGTATACATGAACATACTGTATAAAAAAATTTTTTTACGGGCATCATAAAAATGTAGCGCCCCGAGGGCTCGACCGCTACAGGGGTATTGCACCTCTGCCAGAGGTGTGATATTCCACTCCTGGGTAAGGATGGAGTATGGACCAGGGTTCAGTTAGCTGCATACAGCACACTCACCCCATTTCCGAGGGACAGCTCAACGGTGCTCCCATTAGACAGAAATGCAGGCACGACAGACCATGTCCCTGGCTGGAGTGGGGAGGGGGTAGGAATACCCAGTGATGTAGGAGCAGATAGGGGTTGGTTCCTGAGCGTAGATAGGAGCCCATTGTTTGCTGGTCACCTGGGCTCATGTTCTAGAGGGAGGTATAAAAGGTAGGCACCATCTTAGAACAGTGTTCAGTCAGAGAGAAGAAGTGACAGAGTGGGGGCCTCTGCAAGGGGCTCTTCTCCGTAGGCGGGCCTAGCCTCTGAGGCCCAGCCAGCACAGAGAGAAGAGAAGAAGAGAAGTTCAGTGAGTGGAGTAAGAGAAGGAGTTCAGCCAGAGAGGGCTGACAGGGAGCTGTGGCTCAGTCTGGGCCCAGCTCCACGAGGCAGGCCTAGGGTGAAGGCCAGGAACAGAAAGGAACAAGAACAGAAAGGAACAAGAACAGAAAGGAACAGAAGAGAAAGAGAAAGAGAGAAACAGAAGGGCTCAGGAACAAGACGGCAGAAGGGACCCTAAGAACCAACGAGAATACAGGGTGAAGGGTCAGGCAGATTAAGGGTACCGGATCCCAAGTTGGTGGAGGAGAAACAGCCCTCAGCCAAAGACCGGAGGTCGTGATCATTTATTGGTGCGACACCTCATCAAACCTGCTAGGAAGGCACCATATAGGACAGCGGGGAACGGGAACCACATTTACCCGCACAAGTCTGCGGCAGCTGGACAAAAGTGGGTCACTGGTGAGGCAGGCCAGAGAAAGGATTGAAGGGGTCCTGTGTCATGCTCCTGAACTGCCTGGGGTTGACCGAGCCCCTCACCTGGTGGACGCAGCACGGCTCGGGGGGTCATTGCTGACAGAAGTGACCCGGAGTACATGAACTGTGAGTAAAAGACATTGGACTGCAGTACGTTGTCTGTGTACTCTTTCGCTCCTCCAGCACTAACGGCACTGGGACTCTCTGCACCATCACCCCCACCATCCACTACACTGCCCTGGGGCTGCACTCTTCCCGTGGGGAGTCACACTACCTCAGCTGCATACATCATCAGCCCCAGCGATCTGCCTTGCAGCGGCGGTTCATAATAACCGCAATCCACGGGTGGCGCAGTCGGACATCACTTAGGACGGCTAAAGGACTACCACTGGTCTGACCACCCTGAGCCACGGAACCGGGTCGCCACTACTACCCCCACCGTCTCCCTATTGCCCGGCTCCGAGTGCCCCACGGCCCAGGGGCGAGTCAAACACCCTTAAAAAAAATTATGTGGGTGTTGCATCATGGACCACGGTCACCCTGGTGATATGGTGGTGGAGGATGAGGAGAAGGAGGAGGACAAGAGCAAATAGCCAAAATCAGGAAGCGTATACCCATGTGTGGGTGTGAAAAGGTGCATGGGAATACACCTCCCAAGAAAAGACACTGGATTTGAGTTTATGTTACGCTGCTATCATTCGGTGGTGTTGAGAAGTCTGGCCCAATCCAGCCCTTGTTCATTTTTATAAGAGTCAGCCTGTCAGCATTTTCAGTTGACAGGAGGATGCGCTTATCAGTTATAATTCCACCAGCGGCACTAAAAACCCGATCTGATAAAACGCTGGCGGCAGGGTAGGCCAGGACCTCCAAGGCATAGAGAGCCAGTTCATTCCACATATCTAGCTTGGATACCCAATATTTATAAGGCACAGAGGAATCACGGAGGACGTTGGTACGGTACGGCAAGGTACTCTACTCCCTCAGCATCTTCCCAAACTTTGCACTCCTTGTGAGAGTACCCTGCGCTTCAGGGCCTGTGCGATGGGAGGGTCTGAGAAAACTCTCCCAGAACTTTGACAGTGTTCCCCTGCCTCTGCTGGATTGAAGTTGTGTCTCTCTCGCCTGTACTCCTTGGTTGTCGAACGAAGTGTGCCCTCTGCCTCCAGCGTTTTCAGATGGGAATTTTTTTAATAGGTCCGCAACAAGGGCCTTCTGGTACTGCCTCATTTTTGTACACCTGTCCGCCTCAGGAATAAGAGATATAAAGTTCTCCTTGTAGAGTGGGTCTAGAAGTGTCACCAACCAGTAATGACCTAAAATTTTGAGAATGCGAGGGTCATGGGAAAGGCAGCATAACATAAACTCAGCCATGCGTGCCAGACTACTAACAGGCAAGACTTCCGTGTCCTCACCAAGAGGATGACTGACCATGCTCTCCTCCTCCTCCTCTCTGTCCTCTGGCCATCCACGCTGAACAGACGGTATGACAGCTGTGCAGATAGCACCGTCTATAGTGCATGAAACTAGTTCCTGTCCTTCCTCCTCCTCCTCTTCCTCATTGTCACCCAATCCACGTTGGGATGAGATGAGGCTTGGCTGTGTGTAATCACCCTGTATGGTTAATTGCTCCATCTTATCATGCTTCGCCTGCAATGCATCATCTTTGATTGTGAGCAGAGAGCGTTTCAGAAGACAGAGAAGCGGGATGGTGACGCTAATTATGGCGTCATCGCCGCTCACCATCTTGGTGGAGTCCTCAAAGTTTTGGAGGATGGTACATATGTCTGACATCCACGTCCACTACTGAGGTCTTATGTGTGGAGTCTGAACTGAATACCGATAGCCTTTTTGATGCTGGTACTCAACAACTGCCCTCTTCTGCTCACAAATCCTTCCCAACATCTGCAATGTAGAGTTCCAACGTGTGGGGACATCACACACCAGTCTGTGAGCCAGAAGCTGCAAACGCTGCTGAAACACTGCAAGGGCAGCGGAAGCTGTAGCTGACTTCCTAAAATGGGCACACAGGCGGCATACTTTAACAAGCAGATCCGGCAGCTCCGGGTAGGATTTGAGTAACCGCTGAACCACGAGGTTAAGCACATGGGCCAGGCATGGTACGTGTGTGAGCTCGCCTCGCCTCTGAGCCGCCACCAGGTTCCAGCCATTGTCACACGCGACCATGCCTGGCTGTAGGTTCAGCGGTTTGAGCCACAGATCTGCCTGCTCTTTCAGAGCTGTCCATAACTCTTCAGCATTGTGTGTTTTTTCACCTAAGCATATTAGCTTCAGCACAGCCTGTTGCCGCTTGGCCGAGGCAGTGCTGCAGTGCTTCCAGCTTGTGACTGATGTGGTCATTTCGGAGATGGAGGCTGAGGAGGAGGAGCAGGCTGAGGAGCATGAGGTTCAGGAGCTGTAGACCGTGGGGGCAACCCTGATTGACCTAGGGCCTGCAATCCTTGGCGTCGGGAGGACGTGTTCCGTCCCAAGGTCCGACTGGGTCCCGGCTTCCACTATGTTAACCCAGTGTGCCATCAGCGAGATGTACCGTCCCTGCCCACAAGCACTTGTCCACGTGTCCGTGTTTAGGTGGACTTTACCGGTAACTGCGTTGTTGAGGGCACGGCTAATGTTTTGGGACACTTGCTTGTGTAATGTGGGGACGGCACACTGGGAGAAATAGTGGCGGCTGGGGACAGAGTACCGAGGGACGGCCGCCGCCATCAGGTTGCGGAATGCTTCTGTTTCCACAAGCCTAAAAGGCAACATTTCGAGCCAAGCAGTCGTGAATTGTGAGAATTTAGTAGTGTGGCCTGTGGGACGTTGGCTGCATATTTGCGCTTGCATTCCAAGGACTGGAGTATGAACAACTGAACGCTGCGCTGGGACAAGGACATGGACGTGCTTCCTGATGCTGCTACTTGAGAGTGTGCAATGACAGGAGCAGGGCAGGAGGCATCTTTGTACTATGGACAGGGGATTGACTTGCATGCACAACAGCAGAAGAAGCAATGGTGCCACCTGTAGACACTGTTCCTGGACCCTGGTGTTCGGCCCACAAAGTCGAGTGCTTTGCTGCCATGTGCCTCATCATGCTGGTGGTGGTCAGGCTGGTCGTTTTGCCACCCCTGCTGATGCTGGTCTGGCTCGTGATGCAAATGGCCTTTTTGGAGTTATCGGCAGAGTCTTTAAAAAACAACCAGACTCGGGAAGACCTAACAGTTGTAGTGGCAACTTCCTTCATGTTGGTGTTACGGGAAATGGTAGCCTGCCTTCTGTCTGCGGCCACCACACTGCTTCTTCCTGCCTGTTGGGGTGCTCTGCCTCCCTCCCCCTGTGTGCTGCTGTCCTTGCTCTGCATGTCCTCCTGCCAGGTTGGGTCAGTTACTATATCATCCACCACCTCGTCTCCCACTTCTGCACCCTGGTACTATTCCTGACTTTCTGTCAATTGTGTCTCATCATCGTCCACCTCTTATGACAGTTTCCCACCGTCGCCTTCGTGTGACCGTGGCTGCTCAAATATTTGGGCATCGCTACACGTGATCTCCTCTTGCCCCGCTTCAAGTGGACCGGGCGAGAGGCCCGAATCTATAAATGGAAAAGTGAACAGCTCTTCAGATTGTCCAAGTGTGGGATCAATTGTCTCTGGGTACTCGGCATGGTGGGAGGAAGGAGGATCAGGGTGAGGAATATGAGGTCCAGACTCATGGCTACTGAGACTTGACCGTGTGGAAGACAGGGTGGTGGTGGTGGTGGTGGCTAAGTGACTGGAAGCATTATCCGCTATCCAACCAACAACCTTTTGACACTGATCTGGGTTCAATAGTGGTGTGCTGCGGTCCCCTAGAAATTGGGACAGGAAGGTCAGGCGAGAAGATGTGGGTGTTTGTTGTGGCACAATTTCGGCTTGCCCACGGCCTTGTACTCGGCCTCTGCATGCACCATTACCATCACGTCCAGTTCCCCGTCCCTTGCCACGTGCCTTGCCCATTTTAAATGGAGGATAGTATCTTCCACGCTCACTACAAATGATTGAGTTTGAAGCGAAGTTATATGTGATCGGTGTGATGGAGAAAACAGAGTTTTAAATACCTGGCCTGTAGGTAATTAGTGTGAACAGCAAACTGCTGTGAATTGCTTCACTGACACACTGAAAAAATGGAGGCCAGAAATGGCAGTATTTTCTGACAACGTATATGTGATCTGTGTGACGGAGAAAACACAGTTTTAAATAGCTGGATTTCTAGCGCTCTAATATGGAAAGGACCTGGCTGTATTCTGCAGTGCCAACAAGCAAATGGTGCAGAAAAACGTTGTTCTCTGGATTGCTTTATAAGCAAATAATGAGGATTAAGATCCAAAGAAAAGTATTCCTCGCCCCTGAGACCTGGGCCTTTGTATAGAAATATCTAACAGCAGCAGAAGGCAGATTTGGAATGGAGCCTCTTGTGCTATATGCACTGCAGTCTGCTATATACACTGCCTGCCTGCCTATTTACACTGCCTGCCTGATATATCTGCAGATGGATTAGTCCTCAGAAGGACTGTTTGTTGAGATGTATATGTGTAATGTGCGGTTTTTCTCACTACACTACCTAATGCACGATCAAATCTCTCCCTAACGCAGCATCAGCTCTCCCTACACTGTCTGATCCAGAGTGACTGTGATGAGCATGGCGGTGCCAGGTCAGATATAGACCTGATGACGCTGTGCGGCCAGCCAATCACTGTAATGCCCACAACCAACATGGCTATGGCATTACAGTGCATGGCAGGCAATCCCTGCATGTTCATTGGCTCTGTAAAGAGCACCAAACATGCAGGGATGGGTCCCGACTTCCCGCCCGACCAACCCGGAAATACTCGGTGAGCGCAGAGCATCTCGAGCAGTGAGATACTCGGGCGAGCACCGAGCAGTAGCGAGCATGCTCGCTCATCACTAGTTGTCATTAAGATTTAAAAAGAGAAAACACAGAAATGTGACAGTAAATGGCTTCACCCAACCAATAACCATGAGTGGAGAAAAAGTGTTTTTGTTATCATTCATTTTTTCTGAAACAAGGCCAAGAAAGGAAAAATTCTGCCGGGGTATGTAAACTTTTGAGCAGAACTGTATATGCGCCAGCCCCAGTGTCTCCTATTCTATATACTCCAGCCCCAGTGTCTCCTATTCTATATACTCCAGCTTCTTCTGTGATGTATATGCTCTAGCCCCAATGTATCCTGTGATGAATATACGCCAGCCCCAGTGTCTCCTATTCTATATACTCCAGCCCCAGTGTCTCCTATTCTATATACTCCAGCTTCTTCTGTGATGTATATGCTCTAGCCCCAATGTATCCTGTGATGAATATATGCCAGCCCCAGTGTCTCCTATTCTATATACTCCAGCCCCAGTGTCTCCTATTCTATATACTCCAGCTTCTTCTGTGATGTATATGCTCTAGCCCCAATGTATCCTGTGATGAATGTACGCCAGCCCCAGTGTCTCCTATTCTATATACTCCAGCTCCAGTGTCTTCTGTGACGTAGCTAATGTAGCCCTAATATCTCTTATGCAGAGGCGTCGCATGATAAAGCAGTGGGACACAAGCTCCCTGCCCTATCACTATCTCTTTCATATGCCACAGATCGCCATAGGCCTGCGGTTAACGAGATGTCAGCATCCTCACGCAGGTGGCTCGGTGACATCATTGCATCGCTCTGCTCTGCTGTCCCGCCATGGAAGAGGAGACAGAGGCCGTGATGTAGGGAATCAGGATTAAGTGAGATATTTTTTTAAATGATCGGGCAGTGGAGCCATCCTACTATATATCTGGAGTAGTGGGTCCATCATACTACATATGGAGTAGTGGGGCCATTATACTATATGTATGTGGGGCAGTGGGACCATCATAGTATATACAGGTGCATCTCACTAAATTAGAATATCTTCAAAAAGTTAATTTATTCCAGTTCTTCAATACTGTTTCAGTATGCTCCACAATCATGAGGAAGACTGCTGACTTGACAGATGTCCAGAAGGCAGTCATTGACACACTCCACAAGGTCCTAGAGTTCCAATTTTCATTTGGAAATCAAGGTCCCAGAGTCTGGAGGAAGAGTGGAGAGTCCACAATCCAAGCTGCTTGAGGTCTAGTGTGAAGGCTCCACAATCAGTGATGGTTTGGGGGGCCATGTCATCTGCTGGTGTAGGTCCACTGTGTTTTATCAAGACCAAAGTCAGCACAGCCGTCTACCAGGACATTTTACAGCACTTCATGCTTCCCTCTGCCCACAAGCTTTTTGGAGATGGAAATGTCATTCTCCAGCAGGACTTGGCCCCTGTCCACACGGCCAAAAGTACCAATACCTGGTTTACACACAACAGTATCACTGTGCTTGATTGGCAGCAAACTCGCCTGACCTTAACCCCATAGAGAATCTATTATAGAGAATCTATGGGGTATTGTCAAGAGGAAGATGAGAGACACCAGACCCAACAATGCAGATGAGCTGAAAGACAGCTTTTTGTATTGAAGAACTGAAATAAATTAACTTTTTGATGATATTCTAATTTAGTGAGATGCACCTATATATGGAGCAGTGGGACTATCATGCTATATATATGGAGGAGTGGGGGCATCATACTAAATATAGAGCAGTGTGTGTGTGTCACCCCAGGCCTGGATGCCACAAACAATAATCTGTTTCTGAAAGCAGGAGGGAGGTCCCCTGGTTAGGGACAATTAGCATACAGCACCTCCTGTCCCAGGCCAGCAGGGGGAGCTGGCTGCCCCTATAAAAGCTGGAACTGGGGGCAGGGTTAGAGAGAACTGGAAGACCTAGCTCAGGAGTGAGACTAGTCCCAGAGAAGGAGGGACAGTTCAGCTGTAGCTGAGGAGTCCGTGAGGCAGAGGAGAAACTGCAAGCCAGGGACAGAGGCGACGAGAGCCGGTCCTGGCAGAGAACCAATCTACTGGACATTGGGGTCCGAGGCTGTCAGGGTTACAAGCCCAGCAGCAGAGAATCAAGCTGCGAGGGATTTCAGGTCCCTTGGCCTAAGAAGCCTGGAGGCTCCGCCACACAGAGGGACCAGTACATCGAGGAGCAAGCAACAGGTACCCAAGGCCTGAGTCGCAAGCCATACAGGAGAGAAGTACACGGCCAGCTCAGGGACGTGGGCTATTACACCACGAAAAGGGGGATAGTCAGAAAGAGCATAGAGAGAACGGTAGGCCTACACACTCACCCTGACCAGTGGGGCTCGCCCGATTGCTCTCAGACACCCAGGCCCATTCCTAACCGGTACTGTTGGGCCATTAATAATATCTACAATAAAGACCCTGAACTGTTTGAAGCGGACTCTGAACTCTTACTATTGCGGCCTGCACTATCACCCCCAACATCCACCTACACTGCCCTGAGGCTACACTCTTCCCATGGGGAGTTATCCTACCCCTGTGCTGCACACCAACACCAGCCTCAGCGGTCTGCCTTGCAGCGGCGGTTATCTCCAACCGCAATCCACGGGTGGCGTAGTCGGACATTCAAAACACTGATAAATAGACTGCCACCATTTGGTCTGACCACCCTGAGCCACGGGATCGGGTTGCCACTACTACCCCCATCAGCACCGTACACTAGAAGGCCCGGTTCCAGGTACCCCACGGCCCAGGGGGGGAGTCAGCTTTGGCGTAGTCGGCAGAATTGTGACCAACCCGCCACAAACGGGTATTGCGTGCCTGGAAAAGACTCTATACATATCTGAGTGAAGTTTCCCGCCATTTGGGGCCATTTCCCGCCAATCGGAGCCGTTTCCCGCCATCGGGCGCCATCTTCGGGACGACGCGCGGGAAGAAGAGGGGCGTGGACGTCCAAAAACGCGTGAGACCTGAAGCCCCGCCCTACGCTGAGACGCTGCTCAAGGTCCTGGATGGAGATCCAGCGGATGCCGACGTCATCACCGAGCAACGCAAGGTCCTCTCCCAGAGCATCGCGAGGGAAGCCGCGGCCTACAGAAGAGGATCGCCAGAAGGTAGGCCACGGTTAATTAGGAGGGAGGAAGATGTCGGACGCGGAGGGACCCTCTACCACCAGCGTAGCCGCTGCAGCTGTGATGCCGTTTTCCATGCCCTATATCCATAGGCGGATTATAATGAGGGCAATCCGGGCGACCGCCCAGGGCCCCGAGCCTGCAGGGGGTCCGCGGCTCCAGGCGGGGTGTCTAATGCCGGATTGCCCTCATTATATGTGCGGGCCGCCGCGGCACATAGCGGTAGCAGTGGCGGGAGGGGGGGGCCTGGACTGCTCCCCCAGCAGCGGCCACCGCTACTTCTTCATCGGCCGGGCCAGCACTGCAGCAGTTAACTTCCCTGTGCTGGCCCGGCCGCGTCACTGCTAGGAGACATGGCCCTGTGCGCGGCTGTGTCTCCTAGCTGTGACGTCACACAGTGCGCCCCGGCCTGCAGTGCTGCACCGGAAAAGAGAGAGAGCAGGCAGGAGGAATTGAGCCGGGGGATGGTGAGTGTGTGTGTGTGTGAGCAGATGTGTGTGTGGGCAGGTGTGTGTGTGTTTGTGGGCAGGTGTCTGTGGGGGCAGGTGTCTGTGTGGGCAGGTGTGTGTGTGTGTGTATATGTGTGTGTGTGTATATGTGTGTGTGTCTGTGTGGGCAGGTGTGTGTGTGTGTATATGTGTGTGTGTGTGTGTGGGCAGGTGTCTGTGTGAGCAGGTGTGGGTGTGTGTGTGGGCAGGTGTGTGTGTGTGTGTGGGCAGGTGTGTGTGTGGGCAGGTGTGTGTATATAGGTGTGTGTGTGTGTGTTTGCGGGCAGGTGTCTGTGTGGGCAGATGTGTGTGTGGGCAGGTGTGTGTGTGTGTGTGTGTGGGCAGGTGTGTGTGTGTGTGGGCAGGTGTGTGTGTGTGGGCAGGTGTGTGTGTGTGTGGGCAGGTGTTGGTGTGTGTGTGTGGACAGGTGTGTATGTGTGGGCAGGTGTGTGTGTGTGGGCAGGTGTGTTTGTGTGTGGGCAGGTGTGTTTGTGTGTGGGCAGGTGTGTGTGTGTGTGGGCAGGTGTGTGTGTGTGTCTGTGTGGGCAGATGTGTGTGTGGGCAGGTGTGTGTGTGTGGGCAGGTGTGTGTGTGTCTGTGTGGGCAGGTGTGTGTGTGTGTCTGTGTGGGCAGGTGTGTGTGTGTATATGTGTGTGTGTGTGTGTGTGTGGGCAGGTTAGAAATTCTTGCCCTGTTGAACACTACACCTGACTTGAGGCCACCACCTCTTGGTTGTCCAATGTTCTTGCTTCTCTAGGGCTCTTCTCAGATATTCATTATACCAGCTCCCCAGAATACCAAAGTTAGGGTGGGTGACCGCGAGCCCTGGTGGTGGTCATAACTGCGGCCACCCAGGGGCAATACTCCATAACAACAATCCCCTGAGGTGGTGTAGGATGTAAGGACCTATTCACACTACATTCAGCGCTGCATTCAGGTCTTTACACAAGGCTTACAACTGAATCCCTGAAATTCAGGATTGTGCTGTCTGAAATGAGACATCTGAAAGCAGAGAAAATGGAGCCTAAAGATTCAGACTTTAGCCTCGGTTTGCCTTTGTTCAAATCAATGGCTATGTCAAGGCACATCTGAATGCCATTTTTCAGGGATTTAGATAGAAGCCTGGAAAGAGGAGATGAATGCATTGCAAAATTCAGTGTGAATAGGCCCTTATATCTGGAGTCTTGATATTGATGCCACAAGCATTTTACTTGTTTTTAACTTAAAAAAAAAATACACACACACAAATTATACACACACACACACTATACATACACACACAGTATACATACACACACATTATACACACACACACACACTATACATACACACACACAGATGTGTATGTGGGCAGGTGTGTGTGTGTGGGCAGGTGTGTGTGTGGGCAGGTGTGTGTGTGTGTGATGTCTGTCTGTCTGTTTGTGTGTGTGTGTGTGGGCAGATGTCATTGTGTGATGCCTGTTTGTATGTATTTTTGTGTTTCAAATGTGTTTATGCGTGTCTGTATATGTTTGTGTGTGTGTATGACTGCATGCGGCCTCCTGCTGAGTATAGTTGGCGCCGTGCGGCCTCCTGATGTCTCTGGGGGGGCTCCGTGCAGCCTCCCGCTGTGTATAGATGGCTACGTGCGGCCCCTCGCTGTTTATAGACGGCGCCGTGCGCCCCCCCGCTGTGTATAGATGGCTACGTGCGCCCCCCGCTGTGTATAGATGGCTACGTGCGGCCCCCCGCTGAGTATAGATGTCGCCGTGCGGCCTCCTGCTGTGTATAGATTGCTACGTGCGGTCTCCCGCTGAGTATAGATGGCGCTGTGCGGCCTCCTGCTGTCTCTGGGGGGAGCGCCGTGCGGCATCTATACTCAGCAGGAGGCCGACCGTAGCCAGCTATACACGTATACTCAGCAGGAGGCCGCACGTAGCCATCTATACGGTGCCATCTATACACAGCGGGAGGCCGCACGGCGCCATCTATACACAGTGGGAGGTCGCACGGCGCCATCTATACACAGCGGGAGGCCGCACTGAGCCATCTATACACAGCGGGAGTCTCAGTGTTTTGCAAGAGCAGTCAATAAATTCTGCTTGACTAATTCTGAGCACCATAAAGTCTGGTTCGCTTCTAACCTGCTGTCTTCATTTTCAGCTTGCTGAATTCTAACTCATTTACTGTCATTCGAGACGATGCCTTTGCTGGTCTCTTTCACCTTGAATACCTGTAAGTGTTCCACTTAATGTCATATTTTTGATTCTGTTCTTCTTCATCTTTTGGCATGTGCAATTGTATGAGCAAGTATTCATATGAATTTATGACCTACTTAAATCTTGGAGGACCTTAAATTTTATTCAATCAAGTTTTTTTCCAGTTTAAAACTATGGGACATATATGTGCCTTGCTCCTCAAAGGGTTTTTAAAGGGGCTGCAAACATAAATACGAAAAAAATAATTCAATTAGTGCTTTTTGTGTTTATTTAATTTTTATTTGAAGTCCATTTTTTTATATACCTTGAAATTAAGCTCTACCCCATGGAATGAAGCCCTACCTACATGACATCTGAGAGCTACATGGATCCCGCTTGTGAGGTGCCTGTCCGTCACTACTATTCAGTTTTAGGGTCCACTCACTAAGCCATATATTCTCTCATGCAAGAGAATAGGGCCAATTAAGCTAATGACACTCGGCTCAAACTCTGTCAGAGCTTCAACTGAGTGTGATCCGATTCTCTCGCAGCACAGATATGGAGAAGATGGAGAACTTACTTTCTCCATAGTCTCTGTGAGTGTTCATCGGACTGCACTTGGATGACATCCGAGTGCAGTCCAATGTTTTACGTGCACCCATAGACTTGTATGGGTGCACATGGTCCGAATATCGAATGAGATTATTTTCTCATGCCAATAATCGCACTGTCCCATAGTATAACATAGAGCCGAGTCCTATCCGATAAAACATCACATAGCATTCGGCCGTGTTATACGACAGTGTGAGCGAGCCCTTAGAGTCAAGGAATATTTACATGCAGATGATGATATTACTCTCCAAGTGTATATTTTTTTAGGCGAGTTCATAGTAAATGCTTTGCATTTTTGACATGTGATCAGCTAAAGAGCAAGAAAGATTTAGGACCTCCCCTATAGAGAAACGAAAAATAGTTTGGAGGACTTGCATGTCCTTTTTATTTATTATGAGAAAATCATAAAAGATCCAGTTTTTTAACCATGCTGTGACTTTCTGCTGAGGGAGAGGGAGAGAGCTGCCCTATTCAGAGTCTGTAATAAGACCTGCTGACAAAAGTGTTGAAGATACAGTCTAATGTGAATTACCAATGAAAAAAAGTTAATTTAACAAATGGCTTGTATTTTTTTAATACAAACTTTTTTGTCTTTACAGCTCTTTTAAAGGGAATCTGTCATCAGGTTTTTGCCACCTAATCTGAGAGCAGCATAATGTAGGGTTAGAGGCACTGATTCCAGTAATGTGTCACTTACTGGGCTGTTTAGTGTTGTTTTGATAAAATCATTGATTTGTCAGAAGGTAATTATCACTAGATGACTAGTAAGTTCTGTAGGACCCCACCCCCATCACTGATCAGTAGATTTCTGTGTACACTGAGCATGGGCAGAAAGCTGCCAATCAGTGGTGTGGGTGGGGCTATACAGAGCGCAGCATTCAGAGAGCTGCTAGATCTGCAGCAGATAAAACTGTGATTTTCTCAAAATGGCAACAAGCAGCTGAAAAAGTGACACATCGCTGGAATCAGGGTATCTGCCCCAATATTGTGCTGCTCTCAGATGAGGCAGCACAATTAATATTATGCCAAATTAATTTCCCATGAACTATCACATGATCTATCACAGGGGATCATGTGACATGTCACGTGATAAATCAGGTGTGTGGAGGGGGCCCGCGCCTTCTAAACTGCCCGGGGCCCTTGCTACTCTTCATCCACCCCTGCCTATATCCCCGGAGCGGCCTGGATGCCCAGTATGCTGGCGAGTCGCATACCTTGGGTGACTTTAAAGAAAGGCTGTATAGCCTGTTCAAAGTTTATCCCCTGACAGAAGAACAGAAGGTAAGCATACTGATAGGGCAGTTAACTGGTGCGGCCCAGCGGGAGGTAAAGTCTTGGACAGCTGAGGAGAAAAGGACTGTAAGGGGGGTTCTGACCCGTCTACGGGACACCTTTGATACCCGTACCTCAGCAGAAATCAAAATGCGGTTCTATGGATGTAAGCAGCGAGCTCAAGATAGCATCCGAGATTATGCCCTAAATTTACAGGAAGCCTTGGGCGCAATTAAGCAAGCTGACCCTGGCAGCGTGCAGGATACAGATAAACTATTGACTGACCAGTTCATAGAAGGTCTGCTGTCCAGCGCCCACAGAACCCAGCTGCGCCTCATGGCCCTACAGAACCCCGATTTGACTTTTGCACAGTTCAACGATAGGGCCATCCGGGTGCTCCGAGAACCTGCACCGGGTGGCGCTGTAGCTTCCCGGCGCCCTGCCATCCCTTACCACCAGGGGGCGGCACCCTATCCCGCAGACCTTGTGGGGGCTGATGCGCAGGCCCTAAATCCATCCCCGCCTGCAAACCTGCACCATCAGGTCCAAGAACTAACAAAGAGTGTTGCTGCATTGTCCAGGACCGTACAGTCGTTACAGATGGACCCGTCAGGACCAATCAAGCTGGCTTCCAGTCCGGAGGATGTCCCGTGGCGTCGACGGAGGAGGATCCCGTCGTTCAGAGGGAGGCCCGCCGATCATTACACTGAGGATGGACAGCCGATTTGCCGCCGTTGCAGCCAGCCGGGACACGTAGCCAGGTACTGTACTTTAAATGGGTCCGACCTGGGGCAAAGGGCCAACCCCCAGGTATAAGGTCATCAGGCCCATCTAATTGGCGTGGTAAGTAGGTAGGGGAACGCCCGGTTTTACCCGTAGTGCTGGACGGTATCCCCATGAGTGCACTGCTGGACACCGGGTCCCAAGTGACTACAATCCAATATGTACTTTTCAAGCAGTACTGGAGTGACACTGATATAACTCGTTATCCAGATGATGACTTGAGCATCATCGCCAGCAATGGTCAACCCGTGCCGCAGGTGGGGTTCAGAGAGATGACCATTAAGATTGGTAAAGTTGAACTGCCGGCACAGGGAGTGATCATTGTGGACATTGACCGTCGAGAAAGTCACCCTAAAATAACCTTGGGTACTAATGTGATTGAAAATTGTCTTTCAGAAGCAATTGTAATTTTGCAGCAGGTGGCGATGAATGTGAGCTCCAGCCAGCAGAGGGTTCTCCAGAAGGAGATAAGAGCCCTGATGAGATGGCAACAGGTAGAACTGTCTGGTGGTGAGATCGGTAGCGTGAGGAATGGATGAGCGACCCGTTCCCCATTGCCATGCCCCCCAAAAGTGAAATGATCTGGTGTCGGAATGCAATCGGGTTAAGAGGGAGAGACTACCAAGCCATGGTAGAACCCGTGTACTCAGACAGCAGGCCCACCATTTTGACAGCCCAGGGGGTGGTCGATGTCCGCCATGGAAGGGTGCCCGTCTGGATCTTAAACATTGGGGAAAGGGAAGTACACTTGCCTTGGTACGCTACACTAGCCAAATTGTATACTGTTGAACACAATGCTGTCAGGGCCATGGAACCCTTGCCTCCATCTCCCCAAGCAGAGGGTAATGGTTCCCAGAAACCCAAGGAGGACTGGTGCCAGAAACTCCACGTGGGTGCTGACTCCACTCCCTTGCACCAAAAACAAGGAGTCTACCGGGTGGTTCAAGAGTACGAGAGAATCTTTAGTAAGCACCCGCTAGACTTCGGCAGAGTGAAAGGGGTAGAATACCACATCCCCATGGGGAGCCACCCACCAATAAAAGAAAGATACAGATCTGTACCACCCCGCACACTATCAGAACGCAAAGGGCATGCTGAGAGAAATGAAGGAAGCCGGGGTCATTAGAGACAGTTGTAGCCCCTGGGCAGCCCCCTTGGTTCTGGTTAAAAAGAAAGACTGTACTATGAGAATGTGCGTGGACTATAGAGAAGTCAATCGTATCACCCATAAAGACGCATACCCGTTGCCTAGAATAGAGGAGTCTTTGGTCGCACTAAAATCAGCTAATTTCTTCTCTACTTTGGACCTTACTAGTGGGTACTGGCAGGTTCCTGTGGCAGAGGCTGATAAGGAGAAGACCGCCTTCACCACCCCGATGGGATTAAGTGAATTCAACTATATGCCGTTCGGGCTCTGCAACGCACCCGGGACCTTCCAGAGGCTGATGGAATGCTGTCTAGGGCACCGAAACTTTGAGACGGTCCTACTTTACCTGGACGACGTGATTGTCTATTCGAAGACTTACGAGGACCATCTAAAGCACCTGGCCGAGGTGTTCGATGCCCTGGCAGGCTTTGGCATGAAAGTGAAACCCTCCAAGTGCCATCTGTTAAAGCCGAAGGTACAGTACCTGGGACATGTGGTGAGTGCAGAAGGAGTAGCCCCCGACCCTGACAAAATCACGGCAATAAAGAACTGGCCAAGCCCCTCTAACATAAAAGAAGTGAGGCAGTTCCTCGGGTTGGTAGGCTACTACCAAAGGTTCATCCCCAGGTTCACCAAGATGGCAGCCCCTATGCAGGACCTCCTTATAGGACAATCTAAGACCAGAAGCCAAAAGCCACCCTTCAAGTGAGACAAGCCGGAAGAGGAGTCCTTCCGCCAGCTGAAGATGGCCCTCACGGGGGATGAGATCCTGGCCTACCCTGATTATGGCCAGCCTTTTATCCTCCACACAGACGCCAGTAATGTGGGGCTGGGAGCCGTACTGTCACAGAACCAACAGGGCAGAGAAAGGGTGATCGCGTACGCCAGCCGGAAGCTGAGGCCCACCGAGAGAAACCCGGAGAATTACAGCTCCTTTAAGCTGGAGTCCTTGGCAGTGGTGTGGGACGTAACAGAACGTTTCAAGCATTACCTGGCCTCTGTGAAGTTCACTGTGTACACGGACAACAATCCGTAGACACATCTGGACAATGCGAGACTTGGTGCCCTAGAGCAGCGGTGGATGGCCCGGCTAGCAAACTATGACTTCACCATCAAGTACCGGGCAGGCCGAGACAATGCCAATGCAGATGCCCTATCGAGAATTCCCCACTTGCCTGATGAGGGAGAAGATCCAGACGAGTTGGAGGAAATAGAGCTCCCTGCATTCCACCGGTACGGGGCCACTCAGTACTCCCACCGTGTAAGAGACAAAGACTTGACCACTGTCATGTTCAATCCCTTACCTCACCACGGCTGGGCTGAAACGCAAGATAGTGACCCTGCAATTCGCCTGGTGAAAGACCTGTTGACCCAGGCAGACGCTAGCCCTGGCTCGGACGCTCCAGAGGAAGCCAAGCAGTTATGGAAGGAGAAAAGCAGGCTATTCCTCTACGAAGGTAAGCTGTGCAGAAGGCTTGTCAACCACCGGACGCACGAGCTGACCTGGCAGGTAGTGGTCCCGAGACGAGATGCAGCAATGGTCCTGGAGGCCTACCATGACAGAGCGGGACACTTCGGGTGGAAGAAACTGGAGTTCCTACTGAGAGAGCGGTTCTACTGGGTCGGAATGAGAGGGGCCATAGAGAAGTGGTGCAGGGACTGCGGCCCATGTAACCTCAGAAGGAAGGACGGTACCAGCCAGAAGATGCCCTTGATGCCCATCATCACCAGGCAGCCTCTTGAGCTGGTAGCTCTGGACCATGTGAAACTGGCTCCAAGCCGGTTGGGCTACGTCTATGCCCTGACAATAGTGGACCACTATTCCCGGTTCCTGGTGGTGGTTCCTGTTAAAGACTTGACAGCCCAAACAGCGGCCAGAGCCTTCCAACAACACTTCTGCCGTCCACACGGGTATCCGGAACAGGTCTTGACAGATCAAGGTCCAGGGTTTGAGGCTGAAATCTTCCAGGAGTTCTGCAACCTCTACGGCTGTAAGAAGATTCGGACAACGTCTTACCACCCACAAACCAACGGGCTATGTGAGAAAATGAATAATATCGTCATTGATCTCCTCAAAACGTTGCCCCTGGAAGAACGCAGCCTGTGGCCGGAGAAGCTGCCAGACCTGATAGACTTATACAACCATATCCTGGTGAATGCTACAAATTGCACCCCGGCTTACCTGATGAGGGCAAGACCAGGTAAGCTGCCGATAGACCTGGAGATGGGAGTCCTGACCCCCGAGGACACCTCCCCAGACGCGGACTGGGATACGGAACGGCGGCTACAGTACAAGAAGGTACAGGAGAGTGTGGAGAGGAGTCTGGCTCAAGCGAGAGAAAAGCAAGAGAGGCTCTTCAACCAACACGCCCCTGCTGGTCCCCTGGAACCTGGTGAGCAGGTCCTGAAGCGGAAGAGAAGGCTTCACAAGCTAGATGACCAGTGGGAGAGCGACCCGTACACAGTACTGCAGTCCAACCACAACAACCCGAAGGTATGTGTAATTACCAAGGATGGAGGAGAAACCACTAGCACCGTCTCCAGAGACCACCTAAAAAGGTGCCCCAAGCAACTACAGAGTGCAGGAGAAGATCAAGATGACCTTGAACCCGCAGAAGACAAGAAAGAAATGATCAGCACAGTTCTTGGAGAGTTCCCCCGGTCCTGGACTCAGATAAATGATGCAATAGTGGTACCCGTCCTACACTTCCTTCAACCAACCCAGCAGGAACCTACAGGAGAGCAGGAGGAATTAGAAGACCAAGCAGCCCTAGAGGCAGAAGAACCCATGCCAGCAGCCCAAGAGAGTCAACCCTCTGCTGACAGTGAGCCTGCCATACCTGCGGTAAGCCAAATGACCCGCAGATAGCTGCCTGCACTGCCTGTAAACCCAGCTAGAAGCTGTACCCTGAATGCTAGTGGGGAAAGTCAGGTTAGACCACCACCAGACAGTGGGTTACGCAGGTCAACCCGGAGCACTAGGGGGCAAATACCAGCTCGCTGGAAGATCTAAATGCTGTATATTGTAAATGTTTTATGTTTGTTGCCTGGTTGCTAATTATGTTTTTCCAGTCTTTCTAGTTCATGGACTAACAGGTTATGGACGCTGAATAACCGGAACTGTCTTGTAGATAGTTGCACTTGGTGCCCTCTTTCGAAGATGGCCACGGAAGAAAAATCTGTCCGGTGTGGCCTCCTTGTGGCCCAAAGTAGAGAGCTCAGCCTTGTCGCCACGCCCAAGGCCAGGAACTTGGGGTTTATGGAAACAGGTCCCCACACCGTGGAAAACTTCACCTTGTTGGGTGACATGGACACCCGGTCACGGAAGCGCTGTGACCTCAAGGACAAAATATACTTGTGTATATGTTATGTTGTCATTTATACCCTGTATTTGTGGTTCCTGTTTAGTCCGAAGTACTAAATTTTACTAGGGGAGAATGTGTCACCCCAGGCCTGGATGCCACAAACAATAATCTGTGTCTGAGAGCAGGAGGGAGGTCCACTGGTTAGGGACAATTAGCATACAGCACCTCCTGTCCCAGGCCAGCAGGGGGAGCTGGCTGCCCCTATAAAAGCTGGAACTGGGGGCAGGGTTAGAGAGAACTGGAAGACCTAGCTCAGGAGTGAGACTAGTCCCAGAGAAGGAGGGACAGTTCAGCTGTAGCTGAGGAGTCCGTGAGGCAGAGGAGAAACTGCAAGCCAGGGACAGAGGCGACGAGAGCCGGTCCTGGAAGAGAACCAATCTACCGGGCATTGGGGTCCGGGGCTGTCAGGGTTACAAGCCCAGCAGCAGAGAACCAACCTGCGAGGGATTTCAGGTCCCTTGGCCTAAGAATCCTGGAGGCTCCGCCACACAGAGGGACCAGTACAGCGAGGAGCAAGCAACAGGTACCCAAGGCCCTAGTCGCATGCCATACAGGCGAGAAGTACACGGTCAGTTCAGGCCAGTTCAGAACTCTTACTATTGCGGCCTGCACTATCACCCCCAACATCCACCTACACTGCCCTGAGGCTACACTCTTCCTGTGGGGAGTTATCCTACACCTGTGCTGCACACCAACACCAGCCTCAGCAGTCTGCCTCGCAGCGGCGGTTATCCCTGACCGCAATCCACGGGTGGCGTAGTCGGACATTCAAAACACTGATAAATAGACTGCCACCATTTGGTCTGACCACCCTGAGCCACGGGATCGGGTTACCACTACTACCCCCATCAGCACCGTACACTAGAAGGCCCGGTTCCGTGTACCCCACGGCCCAGGGGGCGAGTCATGTGCATCAAATTATACATACAGATATGGGGCAGTGGGGCTTCATACTATATACAGGTGCTTCTCACAAAATTAGAATATCATCAAAAGTTAGTTTATTTCATTTCTTCAATGCAAAAAGTGAAACTCCTATATTATATAGAGTCATTACACACAGAGTGATCTATTATATAGAGTCATTACACAGAGGGATCTATTATATAGAGTCATTACACACAGAGGGATCTATTATATAGAGTCATTACACAGAGGGATCTATTATATAGAGTAATTATACACAGAGGGATCTATTATATAGAGTCATTACACAAAGAGGGATCTATTATACAGAGTCATTACACACAGAGTGATCTATTATATAGAGTCATTACACACAGAGGGATCTATTATATACAGTCATTACACACAGAGGGATCTATTATATAGAGTCATTACACACAGAGGGATCTATTATATAGAGTCATTACACACAGAGGGATCTATTATATAGAGTCATTACACACAGAGGGATCTATTATATAGAGTCATTACACACAGAGGGATCTATTATATAGAGTCATTACACACAGAGGGATCTATTTTAAGTGTTTATTTCTGTTAATGTTGATGATTATAGCTTACAGCCAATGAAAACACAAACGTCATTATCTCAGTAAATTAGAATACTTCATAACAACAGCTTGAAAAATGTTTTTAAAATCCGAAAAGGTGGCCTACTGAAATGTATGTTTAGTAAATGCCCTCAATAGTTGTTCGGGCTCCTTGTGCATCAATTACTGCATCAATGCGGCAATGTGGCATGGAGGGATCAGCCTGTGGCACTGCTGAGGTGTTATGGAAGCCCAGGTGGCTTTGATAGCAGCCTTCAGCTCATCTGTATTGTGGGGTCTGGGGTCTCATCTTCCTCTTGACAATACCCCATAGATTCTCTATAATAGATTCTCTATGGGGTAAAGGTCAGGCGAGTTTGCTGCCAATCAAGCACAGTGATACTGTTGTGTGTAAACCAGGTATTGGTACTTTTGGCAGTGTGGACAGGGGCCAAGTCCTGCTGGAGAATGACATTTCCATCTCCATAAAGCTTGTGGGCAGAGGGAAGCATGAAGTGCTGTAAAATGTCCTGGTAGACGGCTGCGCTGACTTTGGTCTTGATAAAACACAGTGGACCTCCACCAGCAGATGACATAGCTCCCCAAACCATCACTGATTGTGGAGACTTCACACTAGACCTCCAGCAGCTTGGATTGTGGCCTCTCCACTCTTCCTCCAGACTCTGGGACCTTGATTTCCAAATGAAATGCAAAATTTACTTTTCATCTGAAAACAACACCTTGGGCCACTGAGCATCAGTCCAGGTCTTTTTCTCCTTGGCCCAGGTAAGACGCTTCTGGCGTTGTCTATTGGTCATGAGGGGCTTGACACAAGCAATGCGACACTTGTAGCCCATGTCCTGGATACGTCTGTGTGTGGTGGCTCTTGAAGCAGTGACTCCAGCAGCAGTCCACTCCTTGTGAATCTCCCCCAAATTTTTGAATGGCCTTTTCTTAGCAATCCTTTCAAGGCTGCGGTTATCCCGGTTGCTTGTGCACCTTTTTCTGCCACACTTTTTCCTTCCACGTCCATTAATATGATCGGATACAGCACTCTGTGAACAGCTGCTTCTTTAGCAATGACCTTTTGTGGCTTACCCTCCTTGAGGAGTGTGTCAATGACTGCCTTCTGGACATCTGTCAAGTCAGCAGTCTTGCCCATGATTGTGGAGCCTACTGAAACTGACTAAGGGACCTTTTTAAATGCTTAGGAAGCCTTTGCAGGTGTTTCTTGTTAATTCTAATTTACTGAGATAATGACTTTTGAGTTTTCATTGGCTGTAAGCCATAATCATCAACATTAGCAGAAATAAACACTTAAAACAGATCACTCTGTTTGTAATGACTCTGTATAATATATGAGTTTCATTTTTTAGGATTGAAGAACTGAAATAAATTCACTTTTTGATGATATTCTAATTTTCTGAGAAGCACCTGTATGTAGCAGTGCGGCAATTATACTATATACAGTCAGGAGTATAAGTACTTGATACACTGAAAATTTCGAAAGTTTTTCCACCTACAAAGAATGAAGAGGTCTGTTTTGTTCTACTTAACTGCTGCAACTTGGACCTTTAACAGGATTTATATTTCACCTATGAGAAAGCATACTATGTGTATTTGGCAGATTAACTCAGGCTTGTTTATGATAAACTGAATACATGGATTGGAGTCCTATTTGTATACAGAATATTGACTATTAATGCTGGCAGAGTAAGTCTTAGGCTATATTCACACTAGGTGTTTTTTTCTGCAGCAAAACATAATCTCTTGGCAGGAAAGAAGTAGCGTCAAAAACGCAGGTTTTGGTGTGTTTTTTTGCAGTGGTTCTTGGTGCATTTTTGGTGCGTTTTTCAGGATCCCAAAGTTCAGCTTTGCTTCCACCATAGACACATGAAAACAGGTCACCATTGCAAGACATATGTTCATGAAAAAGTACACATTACAAATGTAATAGGGGGGGGTGAATTGGTCTGGAATAGTTTATCTAAGACCCTGGCAGTGCATTGAATTTGTAGGACACTATTTACTTTCACATTATGGTTTGCCATTGAGTTGCTCAGGCATTGTTCATTTTCACACCTCCCTGGGCCACACGTGTTGTTCAATCTCACACCTAGCTCAACCAATGTTTACTTTGTAGGCATCACTAATTTAATTAAACTGTAATAATCCAAGCTGCTATATCAGGTGACCAAGACAAGATGGTTTAAACTTGGGAAAATCACAAAAGTAAATGTGTGTCACATACTTGCTTTTTTCACTAAAAACGCAGCAAAATGTTCACACTAGGCTTTTTTTCAGCATTTTTTTCCACCACCCTTTTTTTTAATGGGTGAAAAACGCTGAAACAAGTGACATACTCTATTGCAAAAAGCCATGGAAAGCACAAAATACTGAGGACAAATAAGCAAGCTTTGTGCATGAGATTTCGGAAATCTCATAGACTTTGTTGGTACTGTAAAACGCAGCTGAAAATTTGCATAAAAAAGCCCGCTAAAAAAACGTCTAGTGTGAATATAGCCTTGTGTAACAGTTCGCCAATGAGTTAGGATATATGACCACGATGCAGAAATGCTGCGGATTTTTCCTAAGCGTTTCTGCATCTCCCTGGATTGTCAAGCGCTTTGCCAAGTGATTTTAGCATCACTTGGAAAAGTGCTTGACAACTTGGTCACACTATATAATTCCATGCAACCGGCATGGATTTATATAGTGTGACCAAGTTACAATGCTGCAAATGCAGCATCAATAATAAAAAAAAAGAATAATAATGGTGAAAAATAAAAAAAAACCATTATACTCATCTTCCGATGGTCCTCGATCTTCTTCTCCGGTGCGTCCGGTGTCTTCGGCGGATCACGGTGCTGTAAAAGGACCTTCCATGACGTCATTTAGTCATGTGACAGGTCACGCGACCGCCGATGTCAGCGGTCGCGTGACCTGTCACATGACTAAATGGCATCATGGAAGGTCATTTTACCACCGCGAGCAGCCGAAGAGCCAGCAGCACCGCCGGGAGCAGACAGGGGCCATCAGAAGGTAAGTATATGTTTATTTTTTATTTTAATTCTATTTTAACTACAGGTACTATGGTACCCGGGTCTGGAGGAGAGTCTCTTCATCTCCTGACCCGGGTACCATCCACGCATTGAGTCGCATAATATCCACATGTGTATTTTTAGTCATTCGGATGTTATGCGTTCCAATGCAAGTCAATGGCGGCTAAATCGCAGCGACTCTGCAAAATTAAAGGACGTGCTGCGGATTTTTCCGCAATGATAATCCGCAGCGGAAATCTCTGCAGCATGTGCACAGCACATGCGGATTATCATTGGGAACCATTGCAGACCTATCACCAAGCGTTTTTTAAGTGTTTCCGCGGCGGAAGTTACGCTGCAGAAACGCCTAAGAAACGCAGAGTGGGCACACAGCCTTAAAAGTTCTATGGTGAAGAAAAACACGTGAGATAATAAATGCGAAATATACAATATTTCCCATAATATGACTGAGGATATCTTTAGGGTGTATTCACTGTTTTTTCTTCTGCAGCAAAAATGCTGTGTTTTACAGCACCATCTTAGTGAATGACATTTCTGAAATCTCATTCACATGCTGTTTTTTTGCATTTTTTTTAAATCTGCAGCTTGTCAAGTCTTTCAGAGGTTTTGCAGCATTTTTCACCCATTCAAATGAATGGAAAAATAAACACAAGTAAAAACACCTGAATTTTAAGCAGCGTTTTTCCTGCCTCCTTTGATTTTTGAGGTAGAAAAAAAATGCTGCCAAAATCCAACTTGTGAACACACCTTTATCCTGGTTGTGTTCTAATTGGATATAAAATAGAACGGCCATGATAACATGGGTAGTTAATTGTATGGTGTTTTCACTTTATATATTACCAGGCCGCATTCTATTTGCGCAGAGCTGCTCCGTGAAGATTCTATCACAAGATTCCGTGATGACATCACAGGTGATGGTGACATCACTGCTCACAGTCGCTATATATACAATGCACATAGGCTCACCCGTGCCTTTCTTGGCTCTATAGTGACTGATAGCACTTGCAGTTTTTCACTATGGCTGGAATTGTTTTGGACATTTCTCAGGTAAAAGCACTATTGATGATCCTTATGATCAATCGTCCTAACAGTGTGCTTCTACCACCCGATGGCGTCCTCAGCTTCACTCACCGGCTGGTGATGGAGCTAGTAAAGGATTGCCTGACCAAACACCGACAACGTCGTCTAACGTCAGACTATCTGACGGATTTACTTCAGAACATCAGGACATTACTACACCAGGTAAGTGGCGGACACTCTGCACAGAACATCTCAATATTAATAGATAATAATGGAGGGATAGAAGCTTTTTCTTCTAATATATCGTATTTTGCAGACCATAAGACGTACCAAAAATTTTTGGGAGGTAAATAGGAAAAACATTTATTATAATAAAATGGGGGTCTGTCTTATAGTCCTGTCTTATAGTCCGAATTTTCGGTTTCTTACTGAGGGGGGTGGTGGCAGTGGAGCGAGGTCACAGGAGGCAGAGTCGCTGCTGCAGGAAGTCGGCAGTAGGAGTGGGGCGCTGCTGTGGGCCCCAAGCTGGGAGGAGCGGGGTGTCCAGAAGGTGCGAGGCTGCGGGCCCTGGGCTTCAAGGAAATGTTAGCGGTAATTCAGGAGGGGAGGCCCTGCTCTGCTTATTGATTTCTCTGCAGTGGGCTTCAAGAAGTAGGCTGCTGGAGATGGCCAATACACAAATTGAGATCTCAGCTCGTCATTGAGCCGAGATCTAAATCTGCACATGCACTGCCTCCAGCGGCCATTTGCCTGAAGCCCACCGCCAGAAAATCAATGGGCAGAGCGGGGACTCCCCTCCTAAATCACCGCTAACATTTCCTTGAAGCCCAGGGCCCGCAGCCTCGCACCTCCTGGACACCCCGCTGGCCCGCAGGAGCGCCCCATTTCTACTGCCGGCTTCCTGCAGCAGTGACCCCACCTCCTGTGACCTCACTCCACCACAGCCACCCCCCTGGTAAGCTACATTCAGACAATTATTATTATTAATAATCTGTCTGATATGCTGGGGTGGAGAGCTCCAGAGTAGGGGGGATGCACGGGAGAAATCTTGTATGCGATTGTGGGAAGAGGAGATAAGAGGGGAGTAGAGAAGAAGATCTTGTGAGGATCGGAGGTTGCGTGCAGGTAAGTACCGGGAGACTAGGTCACAGATATATGGAGGAGACAGGTTGTGGGTGGCTTTGCATGCCAAGGTTAGGGTCTTGAACTGGAGTCTCTGGGTAATGTGGAGCCAGTGAAGGGATTGGCGGAGCGAGGGGAAAAGCCAGGGAATAGCGGGGGGACAGGTGGATTAGTCAGACAGCAGAGTTTAGGATAGATTGGAGGGGTGCGAGAGTGTTAGAAGGGAGGTCAAAAATTTTGGAAAAAAAGGATCTTATAGTCCATAAAATACGGTAAAACACAACGAGTCCCCAAATACAGTATGTAGTCATTGTATCTGCAGACAGAGAACCGATGTCACATACAATTTCCGCCTCCATTCTGACCGCTTTCATCTGAAAATTCTCTTTTCCATTTTTCCTTCTTTATAGGCTGAAGAAAGATCTCAGACTAAAGATTTGGCTGTCTTTAAAGAACTGGCCGAAAAAGTCCTGTCTATACTAGAACGCTCATTGGAACGCCCGGTAAGGATCAATATTAATAGACGTATCTTAATCCACCGTATCTGAGGAGACTTTCTGAGAAAAGGTCTGAAGATGGCGCGGGATTTGTATCGTTACAATTGGTGCATCTGTAAATGTTGGTTTAGTCCTTCATGATTTATGTATTTGGTGATTTAGTAAAATCTTCCACATATTAATTATATATATTATATCTATCAGGAAACAACAGGAGGCGACGCCAAATATGGGCAAAATGTGAGCCCGAAAATCCCTGACCCTAATAGGAGTCAGCCGGAGCTGAACAGCGATCTGATTACAGGTGAGCGATCACCCGACCTTCTACAAGGAATGTCCAGATATTACAGAGGACGGAGGATAATGTTAGATTTACTCTCTACTCTGTGTAATGGGAACCTGGCAGCACATTGTTACATATAGAAGTAGTGGTGTGACGGTATAGGCCATTGTCCCCTAATAATAATTGTTTGTAGAAATCCAATGTGCCAGTCAGGAGAAATGTAAAGTAGACACCATATACAAATCAGAATGGAAGTGCGCTGGGGGCGTGAAAGAAGAAATCCAAGTGCAGTGACACGCCCCCAGTGCACTTCCAGGCTAATTTGCAAATCTCTCCTATGTTTCAGCTCTCTTACCATCACTCGTATGTGCAGCGTGGGTGGGGGCTTCCTCATTCATGTGATGGAGGGTCCATTCTGCAGTGCTATAGCAAGTAACATGAAATAAATTAAATTTAAATTGCATTACTGCTCTAGAAAATGGGAAAAAACTAAGATACTGAGCACATAATTTGGCCAATTCATGAATGCCCAGCAGCCAATGACAAGGCGATCTTTTTGTTGGAATCCTCTCCTAATGTGAATCCTCTCCTAGGCTGAAGCCTACATTTATATGGGTAGGTAGGATCCTGTTGTAATTAAAACCACCCCGGGCTGATGTGTGGAGATAGGTTCCCAGCAAAAAAGGTCGCCTTGCCGTGACTGCTAGGCATGCACCCAGCAAAAGAAGGTCGTCTTGCCGTGACTGCTGGGCATGCACCCAGCAAAAAAAAGGGTCACCTTGCCGTGGCTACTTGGCATGCACCCAGAAAAAGAAGGTCGCCTTGCCGTGGCTGCTGGCCATGCATGAATTGGCCAAATTATGTGCTAAGTATCTTCCTTTTATCCTATTTTCTACAGCAGTAATGCAATTCAAATTTAATTTATTTCATGTTTACATGCTATAGCGTTACAGAGTGCAACTTTGTTAGTTATATATTTGGATGGCTACTCTTAGTATGCACCTGTTCACACCCATTTTCTTTTCGGAAGTGATGGTCAGTCTTTTGTTATTTATGAAGGGGTTCCTCCATCATTTACATTACATTTATCTATGGATTCCCCGTATATTCTCATATTTAGAATCCCCATATAACGAGTATTAATCCCATTTACAGACATCTTGTCATTTCTCCGTTATATTGCTGTATTATCTATGTAGGAATAATATCCTCTAATACATTTCATTTCTTCATCATTATTTTAGAAACAACTGAGCTGTCGAATCCTAACAATGGAATTAGTGAGATCCCGGAGATCCAAGAATCCGTAAGTATCATAGAGGGGGATGCGTGTGTATCATCAGATCATGGGGTGTGAATGACTCGTCCAGTATTATCCCCCATACAACCATGGGACGTCTCTATTCTAAGTGTAGATGACCCTATGGTGTTAATTACATTTGAATTACAGGGAATCTGTCACCAGGTTTATGCTATTTGGTCTGAGAGAAGCATGATGCAGGGACAGAGACCCTGATTCCATGTGTTGATTACTTTACTCGGTGGAGTAGTTGTGATAAAATCACTATTTTTTTCTGCTGCAGAGCTCTGAATGCTGAGTCTTGTATAACCCCGCCCACACCATTGATTGGCAGCTTTCTGTGTACACTGTGCATAGGCAGAAAGCTGCTAATCAGTGGTGGAGGCAGGGGTACAGAGCAATAGGACTACCTGGCTAGACAGATAGTCTTGTAGTGATAATCTACTGATTTTATTGAAACAGCCACACACAGCCTAGTAAGTAACACATCACTGGAATCAGGGTCTCTGCCCCTACATCATGGTGCTTTCAGAATACATAGCAAACACCTGGTGACAGATTACCTGTAAGTCCTCCTCTGTGTGATCTCCCACATTATCCAGAATGTTATAGTAATGTATGATGACCGTTGCAGGGCAGCTCCAGGATTTCGTGGGCCCTGGGCGAAAGAGTCTCAGTGGCCCCTTTAACACATACCACGATTCATGATGCACAGATACCGCAGATAATATATATATATATATATATATATATATATATATATATATATATATATAGTACAAGGCCGAAGATTTCACTTCTTACATTACATGAGCGATATCTATTGTAAATTCCACAATAACTCAGAAAGCGGCGAATCCTCACAGCTCACAGTGCAGACCGGACAGTAATGTCCTCCACACAGTATAATGGCACCACATAGTCCTCTATACCGTATTATGAGCTCCATATATTGCTCCATATAGAATAATGGACCCCATAAAATGCTCCACGCAGGCTGTGCCCCCATATAATGCCCCATGCAGGCTGTGACCCCACACATAATGCCCCATGCAGGCTGGCCCCCCACATAATGCCCCATGCAGGCTTTGACCCCCCACATAATGCTCCATGCAGGCTGTGACCCCCACATAATGCCCCATGCAGGCTTTGACCCCCCACATAATGCCCCATGCAGGCTGTGCCCCCCCCACATAATGCCCCATGCAGGATGTCCCCCTCCCACATAATGGCCCATGCAGGATGTCACCCCCCATATAATTCCCCATGCAGAATGTCCCTCCCACATAATGTCCCATGCAGGCTGTGCCCACCACATAATGCCCCATGTAGGCTGTGCCCCCCCACATAATGGCCCATGCAGGATGTCACCCCCCATATAATTCCCCATGCAGGATGTCCCCTCCACATAATGCCCCATGCAGGATGTCCCACCCCACATAATGCCCCATGCAGGATGTCCCCCACACATAATGCCCCATGCAGTATATCCCCCCCACATAATGCCCCATGCAGGATGTCACCCCCCATATAATTCCCCATGCAGGATGTCCCCCCCACATAATGGTCCATGCAGGATGTCCCACCCCACATAATGGCCCATACAGGATGTCACCCCCCATATAATGCCCATGAAGAATATCACCCCCCCATATAATGCCCCATGCAGGATGTCCCCCCAACACATACTGCCCCATGTAGGATGTCACCTCTCACCCCATATATTGCCCCATGCAGGATGTCACCTCTCACCCCATATAATGCCCCATGCAGGATGTCACTTCTCCCCCCATATAATACCCCATGCAGAATGTCACTCCCCCCATATAATGCCCCATGCAGGATGCCACCCCCCATATAATGCCCCATGCAGAATGTCACCTCTCACCCCATATAAAGCCCTATGCTGGATGTCACTTCCCCCCCCCCATATAATGACCCATGCAGGATGTCACTTCTCCCCCTCATATAATACCCCATGCAGGATGTCACCCCCCTATATAATGCCCCATGCAGGATGTCCCCCCCATATAATGCCTCATGTAGGATGTCACCTCTCACCCCATATAATGCCCCATGCAGGATGTCACTCCCCCCATATAATGCCCCATGCAGGATGTCACTTCTCCCCCCCCATATAATACCCCACGCAGGATGTCCCTACCTCCCCCCCATACAATGCCCCATGCAGGATGTCACTTCTCCCCCCATATAATGCCCCATACCTCCATACATAAAAAAAAAAAATCAAATGCTCACCTCACTGCTCACCAGCTGTGGAGAGGTAAGTATTGTGCCGGCCGTGGTCCTGAGCAAGCATTGGGGGGGGGAGCAAGGCCCACTAGCTGGCGCTGGCACCACTCTCCTCTGCTCACCGGTCCCATACCGCGCCAGGGTGCCCGACAGCAAGTGGGCCCCTCGCCTACTCAGGGCCCCGGCACTTGCCTGGGTGTGCTGGGTGCTAGCGCCAGGTCTGCCCAGCGTCCGGTTTGTATCCTCCCAACATTATATCAGTGTAAATCATCTGGGACATAATATGGGGGGAGAAGTTTTTGCATCTGTAACTTTTTTCCTGCATCTTCAATAAATCAGTATTATTTCTTATTCTTTTATAGAGCGTGATCGATTCATTGGTTCCGGCGAGAAAGCCGCATATGAGCGACTATGAAACTTCCAAACTCATCAGCAGTGGAAATTTTGGGTGAGATTTCTATTGCCATAATCCACATTTCTCAGGGTTCCCTATGACAATGCTTCTGCCCCTGCACTCTGCCATTCAGTGTTATCATAGGGAAATTATGTGATCTGTAGCAAATCAAACTGTAAGGAAAGCGATTTAAATAATATAATTACATATAATATAATATATAATAATATAATATTATTACATTCGCCTGTGCTAGACCCTCATCTGTTCTTATGCTGCCTCCTCCACCTGAGCTTTTCTGCTCTCCACTCTGATCTTTGTTTTGATGGGGGGGGCTCCATTATGAAGCTGATCAGAGAAGTTGGCTACACATGGTCACATGAAGGGTGACACCATATTGACGTCAATGACATCTACACCCTCCACCATGACCATGTGGGCCCAATCACTGGCCTCAGCAGCAGAAGAGAGCCCTGGAGCACATTCATTTTGGACCAATTTTATTTGCACTAAATTGTATTTGGTCAGTTATAGCGAATCTGCCCAAAGAGAATTTCGATAGATTCTCGTATCTATAATGTGACCTGGGTGATGGCTCCGGCAGAAGTGGCATTGTGGAGACTTCCAATAGGTGATCTATGTAGTGCTATTTTATGTATTTCTAGATGTGCATTTATAGTGGCGGCCAGACTTTTAGTATTATACATATGCAAATTGTCTCTTCAGAGAGGAAGCAAACTAGAACTCCACCTATAGGAAGTAGCAATCCTAAAAGTCAATATCGACCCTTTAACAAGCCTTGTCACATGACTTAGGATAATAGCCAAAACCAAAATCTCAATTTGCAGGAACTGCGTTCTGGGGTACTGCCCCTCTTCAGTGCAAAGTGTGAGATATGGTTTGACTGGGTGAGAGGTGTCTGACTGGTATCCAAGGGGTTGACGTTTCTCCTTGCGGACATGAGGAGACTTTTAAGCCACAATGCTCCTCTGGGAAATAGGATTGCTACTTCCTATAGGTGGCACTAGGGTGCTAGTTCTCTTCCTCTCTGAAAAGAGACAATTTGCATATTTCCCAGAAGAGCATTGCAGCTTAAAAGTCTCCTCACCTTGACATGCTTAACATGGCTTTTTCCGCAAGGAGAAACGTTACCGCTTGGATCCCGGTCAGATGCCTCTCACCCAGCCAAACCATATCTCACACTTTGCACTGATGAGTGCTTGTACCCCAAAACATAGTGTCCGAAAATTGAGTTTTTGGTTATGGCTATTATTCCATGTCATATGATAAGGCTCGTTAAAGGGTCGATATTGACTTTTAGGATTACTACTTCCTATAAGGGGCACTAGTGTTCTAGTTCTCTTCCTCTCTGAAGAGACAATTTGCATATTTCCCAGAGGATCATTGAGGCTTAAAAGTCTCCTCACCTTGACAAGCTTAACATTTCACTCTCCGCAAGGAGAAATGTTACCCCTTGGATACCAGTATTAAACATATAATGATTTCTATAGATGGATTATTAATAAGGATTTATTATAACCGATGGATTCTCCTTCTCTCCAGGGCCGTCTACTTAGTGCATCATAAAGACTCACACCAGACCTTTGCTATGAAGAAAATGGCTAAGCGGAACCTAAATACTGCACAGAGATTGGAATGGGCCTTTCTGGAGAGGGACATCTTAACATTTGCTGATTGTCCCTTTGTGGTCTCCATGCTCTGCTCCTTTCCAACTAGATCTCACCTGTGTATGGTCATGGAGTATGTAGGAGGTAAGACACATCTATTGTATTATATTCAGCCCATGTCTGCTTTCATCTTATCACTGCTCATATCATTAGGACATTGTTGGTTACATCCCCACAGAGCATTTACATAGGTTATCTATTACCAAGATGCTCGTAAATTCATTGATCTTGGTGCAGGGGCACTATGGGGCTCATCAGTCGGAGGGGGTCTGTCGACGCTCAGCAGTGGGCAGCATCCCTCCACCTGTCATCACAATTTCAGCGGTATTTGCTTCTTCAAGGAGGTGGGGTTGGTGGGGGCAAAAATACTGAGTAGGTGGCTAGTAGGGGCCAAAATACTGAAAGGGGGCCGTATGACTAGATATGGGGGGACTGTGAATGATGAGTGGAGGTCATCATATTAAGTGGGGTGCTGTGGGGGTCCTCACTCTATATGGAGGCCCCCATTCTGTGTGGGGACATCATACTGAGTGGGGAGTTATGCGGACCATTATATTGTGTGAGGGACTGTGGGAACCATTATCCTGAGTGGGAGGGTTGCTGTGGGTGCCATCACACCGAGTAGGGGGTTGTGGCTGGCCTCCTTCTAAGTGGTGGCCTCCTTAGGAGGATTCACTGTGGGGATACCATACTCATTGAGTGTGGGTGTGGGCATTTTTGGGAGCATCATACTCTAAAATGGCCATAAAAGTTGTATTGCTGGTGAGAACACCAAGCTGCTTCAACAGGGATATAAATATATTTCTTTTTTATTTTTTAGGGTTGGGGGCAATTACAACTTTTGATATGGGGTCTTGTGATTTCTATGTACGCCACTATCTGTGTGATCTCCCCAGGATGTTTCCGCTCACTGCTCATTATACATCATGGTTATCTGCTCGTGGTATATCATGGTTATCTTCTGTATAAACCCCTCACCGGTCATATTTCCTTTCTTCTATAGGTGGAGACTGTGGGACCCTTCTAAGCACCAGGGGTCCTTTCTCTGTCCCCATGGCCCGCTTGTACTTTGCAGAGGCGGTACTTGCCGTGGAATACCTGCATAGTTACGGTGTGGTGCACAGAGACCTGAAGCCGGAAAAGTAAGTGCCCCCGAAGTATAATAAAGTGGGGAAAGTTGTCATTTATTATCATTCAGTCTGTGAGGCTAAAACCATCTTCTCTTTTGCAGCCTCCTGATTACATCTACTGGACATATTAAAGTTACCGATTTTGGGATTTCAAAACTTGGTCTAATGATACCGAAAACCAACACCTACAAGGAATTAGCAGTGGACATCTCCAGAGAGTTCCAGGACCGTGAGGTCAGCATCACCTACAAGAACTTAGCTTGTTATTTGCAAATCTCATCACACTATTGTCTCTTCTCTACGTTCTTCCTTTCTAGAGAACTTTTCCACTAATATTTTATCTTCTGCATTGTGTTTTAACGATGATATCTTGTCATAATAATTGTTTCATCGATTCTCATCTCTATGTTCTGTTGGTTTCCAGTTCTGTGGCACCCCATGTTACATAGCCCCAGAGATCATCCTGAAAGAAGGCTATGGAAGACCTGTTGACTGGTGGTCATTGGGGATCATCCTGTATAAATTCCTGCTGGGATGTGTACCATTTGATTCTGATTCCCTCACTGAGCTTTATAAAAGGGTTGTCATTGGTGAGTAGAATAATCCGATCATTGCGTTGATTGGTTACATTTGTTTAGTTATTTCCTTTGCTCTAAGTTACAGTCCAGTAAAGAGGTTTTATTTTCTGTAATTTTCTATGTAACAGGAGAACTAATTTGGAATTGTGATCGCGCTCCACCCCTGGATGCTCAGAATCTCATCACTGAGCTGCTCAGAAGAAATCCTGTGCGTAGACTTGGGACAGGTAACAGATATACTAGTATTAATATTCCCTTATTAGACCAAGGACATATCGCTCATGTCCATGAAGATCAGCATTTCTCTATCAGCTCACCTACTGTATTTCTAGTTCTCCACACTAAGACTTCCAGTTTATTTCCTTCATGTCGGCTCAGTTTTGTCATTAGTTCAGATTACGATAAACTGTTCAGATATGGAGCCATCCCTGACTATGTCCGCATCACTTTTGTTTTTCTTTTTCTAGGAGGAGCATTTGAGATCAAGGTTCATCCATTCCTGAGTGACTTGGACTTTGACAACATTCTGAGCCAGGAGCTGGAGTATGTTCCTCAGCTTGTTTCAGACGCAGACACCAGCTTATTTATCAGTAAGTAGAAGGAGACGTCATCTAGACTAAGCGACTGTTTGTCTCATCTTCCCTAATATGTGATCATCTGTTCCCATTAATATTAGTGATAAATAGTGACTGTGTTATACTGACAACCTCTAATAATACTTCATTACCTATTTCTTGTAGATCATTCTGATATAAACAAACATCTGGTCTCAAAGGATGAGGAAGGCACAAGTGAGAATAATGAGAGCCTTGACTTCCAAAATTTTACGTCATCTTCTGAAAAGCTTTGTAAAGTAAGTATGTGATTAATAAATCCAAAATATGTAAAAAAAAAGAAAAAAAACTCTAAAAGTACATAAAAAAATATTTTATATCTTATTTTTATCCGTATTTAGCTCTGTACCATCGCTACCAGGATGGTGAACAATGAGGATCCCAATGCCCCTCCAGAGTATACACAAGAAACCAACACAAACATCTCAGAAATGTGAGTAGATTAGAAAGGGTCATTACTTCATTACTGGGAGTTCCAGGCTGATCTATGTACACAACACCAAATATAGGACATAAATAACAGAATATCAAATGCAGCATTCACCGTTTCATGGTTAACGGTCATTGTACTTTTGGCTTCAGAAAATGCAGAAGATAACAGCCCATAATTGTGGCATGTCATGCATTTTTAGCACTGCCTACTCTGTAGGAGAGCTGTAGTATTACTTGCCAGACATTCTTGGTAGTTGTGTTCTGATCCATGGAAGTTAGTTTGGAGCAGAAAACCTTCCCCACTATGACAGTCATATGTCCTATTAGGCCTTATAGTCAGTGTTCTTATAGTGAGACAACCCATTTTATACTGTGTTTACTTACGATTTACATGTTTTTCTTCTTCAAACAGGCAGAAAGAATCTGTTCCTGTATGTAATACAGACGATGCTGTTACCATCTTGCCACCCTCGTCTCCATTGCTAGGTATGTACATGTCTACAGCACCAACAATGTGAATGTTGACTTCAAGGCTCAAATATTTCCACATGGTTTTTCTGGTCTACTATGTTATCCATGTTTCATGGATCTCAGCTATGTTGACCATGGGTTCGTACTGTATCCCTATTTCCCTAATTTTGTACAGGAGTTTTTTTTCATGTATTCTGTTTATTACGTTGCATCATCTTTTAACCTAGTGAGATATAGCGACTGTGTTATACTGACACCCTCTAACAATCCTTCCTTACCTATGTCTTGTAGATCACTCTGATGAAAACAACCATCTGATCTCAGAGGATAAGGAGGGCACAAGTGAGGACGATGAGAACTTTATCTTCCGAATATTTGCATCATCATCTTCTGAGAGGCTTTCTAAAGTAAGTATGTGATCGATAAATCCAAAATATGTACAAAAAAGGATCTATAAAATTAAAAAGTATATATATTTAATAACTTATTGTTATCCACATTTAGCACTCTACCACCACTAACGGGATGGTGAACAACGAGGATCCCAAGGCCCCTCCAGAGTGTACACCAGAATCGAACACAAACATCTCAGAAATGTGAGTAGATTATGGGGTCATTACTGGGAGCTCCAGGCTGATATATGTGCACAACATCAAATATAGGACATAAATACCATAATATCAAATGCAGCATCCACCGCCCCATGGTTATGGGTCATTGTGCTTTCAGCTTTCGGAATTGTTGGATATAACAGCCCATAATTGTGGCCGGTCATGCACTTTTAGTGCTGCCCTCACTGTAGGAGAGATGTAGTATGAAATGCCGGCCATTCTTGGTAGTTGTTTTCCTCTCAGCTATCTATAAAAGGTAGTCTTGAGCAGAAGACCTTCCCCACTATGACAGTCATATGTCCTACTAGTCCTTATAGTCGGTGTTCTTCTAGTGAGACAACCCCTTTTATATGGAGTTTACTTGAGATTTACATGTTTTTCTTCTTCAAACAGGCAGAAAGTATCTGTTCCTGTATGTAATACAGACGATGCTGTTACCATCTTGCCACCCTCGTCCCCATTGCCAGGTATGTACATGTCTACAGCACCAGCAATGTGAATGTTGACTTCAAGGCTCAAATATTCCCACATGGTTTTATACAATACTATAGGTCTCTTATGTTATCCATATTATGACAAAGCAGATCCTATAAGAAGATATTGTTATTGATTTTTTTTTTTAATTTTTCATCAGAATTTCCATCTCATGAAGAAAGAAAATCGGCAATAAATCTGAGTATGGAGCAACAAAACTCAGAAAATGGAAAAAATGGGAAAAAGAGACGAGGTAAGTGTGAGAATCAACTCCATGTTGTGTGATGTCAGTGAGAATAATTCATGTGGAGTAGATGTCATCTGTCAGTGATGGGATTGTCACATGTATGATTGCTGACAATGACCCCTGACCTCTGTATGATAATATTCCTCTGCCGTCCGGCCACAGTGACTGCACAGCATTATCATGTAATATGGAGTCCCATCACTTACATTATATTTATTTCTCTTGTCATAGGTTCCATCTTCCGCCGGATCTTATCATCCTGCCGGCGTGGATTATCCAGGGCTGCTCGCGCATTTGCATGCTGTCACTGTTGCCCTAAAACCATCTAAAAGACGGGACACCTAAGCATCCAGCGCCCTGAAGTCCAGCAGATCCATCATCACTGCTGGAGCTGTATAGAAGGACCTTCACCATCTACCTGTGGCCTTCTGACTGGTCAACCTGGACAAGTTTCAGTAACGCCTCTGTCATCGGGCTCCGCGGTATTCATACTGCTCGTCTAACTTGTCATTTACTGATCACCTGGTATCTGACCTCGGCTATCTTCCTGACTTTGATTTAGTCTTTTGATAATGTTCACGATTTTATTCATCCCATTATTAATTAAAAAAAAGTAAAATCTGTTACTGTTGCTCTGATTCCTTTTTGTCTTGAATTCACAAATACTTGTAACTCACTAATTGCTCTTCTTCTCACTAAATGTATTTCTCATTATCCTTAATGCAGCAGTCAGTCTCATATTTCTGTCCAGCAGTTACACTGGTGCCTCCACCCTGTACCAGTCATTACACTCATCCACAAACCTCTGCACCCTGCTGCACAGTCCTGCATCTCTACCATATCTACACTCCAATGAGCTAAGATTAACATCCTCCATAATCAGGACCTCCCACTCTCATGTCCAAGACATTTTCTCTGCTGCACCAGCTCTCAGGAGTGCACTACTGCAGGCAATCATGTTCATTCCCACTATCAGAGATTTTAAGTGTGCAGTAGAAACAGATTATTTGTGGCAGGACTATCAAATCACCTCACTATTCTAAGTTTTTCCTACAGCACTCAGTAGCACTTAATATTTGTACATATACAGATAATGGTTGGTGACTGGTTCATGCAGCCTTAATTCCACAAAGATAGAAATAAAAGGTCAACATGTTTCATACATCCAAACCATCCTTAATCATGGCAGAAAAACATAATTTTAAGTTCCCACTATGAATATTTGGTGAGATATCACAGCTGTGTATTTTCACAGCACAAAGAACGCATCTTACAGATCAGCAAATCACAGTGTGCTGACGCTTAATGTTGTAGTTTTGAACAACACCATTCATTTTATCATATAATGTGTTGAAAAATGAGAAAAAATGCCAGGCTTGGGCTCCTTCATTTTACAGTGTGTATTGTGTTGTAAAAACAAACTGGCAAAATGATTCAGAGTCAGTAGTACGATTACTGTGATACCAAACTTATAAGGTTTATATATATATATATATATATATATATATATATATATATATATATATATACAGTGTTTAGCATAAATCAGTACACCCAAATAGATTTGTCAGCAAACCTGTAGTTTCCTTTCAGAATCATCATTTTATATGGGATACCATACTACAAAATACTCTCGCAAATTTGAGCCATTGAATGCAAACAAGATTTGGTATTTTGCAGACCCCAAAAAAGTAATTTTCTTAACAAACTCATTCAAGATCATGTTTCAAAAATGAGAACATCCCAGTAACAGTCTTAAGAGAAAAGCTAAGTTTAGACAACAAAATTCGAATTAACAAGAACTGAACCACAGGTAAGTGTAATTATTCATTAAACAGATGTCCAGCAGACAGGTGTCTGTAAAAGGAAGTTACTTAATAAAGAAAACTCCTTCCCATTTCATGCTATCAGCAATGGCACCACATAGAAGGGAAATGTCACAAAACCTGAGAAAGAAAATAATTTCTTTGCAATAAATGTGAAGTCTACAAGAAGATCAGCAAAACTTTACTTATCAGTCAGAATACTGTAGCAAAAGTGATGCAAAACTATAACAAAGATGGAACTGCAACCATCTTACAGAGACGTCCAGGCCGACTATGGAAGTTAACACCTAAACAAAAGCGTCCTCTGATGAGAAGGGTAAGTGGCACCACATAGAAGAGAAATGTCACAAGACATTTCTGAGAAAGAAAATAATTTCTTTACAAAAAATGTGAAGTCTACAAGAAGATCAGCAAAGCTTTTCTTATCAGTCAGATGGAAGCTAACATCTAAACAAAAGCATCTTCTGATGAGAAGAAAATCGACAGGCAAATTCATTGCTATTAGCTGAAGAAGTAGAAAGCCAAACTAGGGTGAGTGTTTTCCATAACACGACACGGTGTACACTGCAAATGAATGGCATTCATGAGTGTCCTCCACAAAGGAAGCCTCTCTCCCTTAAAGCCCATGAACAATAAAAGTCCGTCTACAATTTGCCAGGGTCCATGCTTAAAACTATGAGGACTACCGGGACTGTATACTGTGTATGTGCATCTTATGTGTATGTCTGTATTTTATGTTTGTGTGCACTATGTATATGCATACGTTAAAATGTGTATAGAGTATTAGCATGTGCAAATTTTATATGTGTGCCTAATATAAATATACATGGAAATGTATATGTAGGTGGTGCCTGATGGAGGGTGGGGGGCCCAGATCAGAAGTCCTGATTAAGGGCCCTTCACTGTCATTGTCTGCCCCTTATATAAACAGTAAAATCCTCTTTAATAACTGGACTTCCATTGGGGTGGACTTCTCATAGATGGCCAGTATGCATACTATATTATGAATCTGGGAATCTCTCACAGAAAATCTGATCTGGATATGAGGGTGGTCTTCTATAAGCGGTGATGTTTTGGAGAGATTTAGGGAAAAGTCCCAATGCTTATCCATCGATCTGGTAATTTGAGTAAAATATTTGTGTTGATAACTGATCACAAAGTCACAAAATATGTAAGATTTGGCATAACCTGGTTCATTTTTCAAAAAGTTATGCTCAATTTTTTTAGCACCAAGTTTTGTTGCTTTTTTGTAGACTTACACTAACTTAGTATATTGTGTGAGAATTAAATGAATTATGAATTAGTTGGCGCATTTTACCACACTCTGGGTGTCCCTGACAGTCCTTCTTTACCGGCCCTGTAGTGATGCCAATGTAAACTTCCAAGTGACCGCGCAGTCAATCACTGTCACGAATGCAGGACAACCTATGATTAGCTAATTTTTGGGAAATCCTTATAACAAAAGGGGATTGAAAACATTTACAATTATTTTAAAAGCATTAAAAAAAAACAGACCCAATACTTATAATTAGTTTGTTGAAAGTAGTCTAATTAAAGGGAGCTGAAAGGATTAGAGATTATGAACCCGATTCACCAGTGTTTTTGCCAGAAAACTGGCATAAAGCTCTTGAAAAGTTGCAAAGTTTTGTGACTTTTCCCATTTTCACATAATTTTAACTTCTTTAACCCCTTAAGCCCCGCGGGTGGTTTGCACGTTAATGACCGGGCCAATTTTTACAATTCTGACCACTGTCACTTTATGAGGTAATTACTCTGGAACGCTTCAACGGATCCCCCTGATTCTGAGATTGTTTTTTCGTGACATATTGTACTTCATGATTGTGGAAAAATTTCTTCGATATCACTTGCGTTTATTTGTGAAAAAAACGGAAATTTGGCGAAAATTTAGAAAATTTTGCAATTTTCAAAATTTGAATTTTTAAGCCCTGAAATCAGAGCGATATGTCACACAAAAGAGTTAATAAATAACATTTCCCACATGTCTACTTTACATGGTATCCGCTAACAATTTGAGCCGATTTTCCATTCAATTTGTTAGCGGATACCATGTTGCATTTAGAGAGTCCCTGCGTGCCCAAACATTGGAGCTCCCCCACAAGTGACCCCATTTTGGAAACTAGACCCCCCAAGGCACCTATCTAGATTCATAGTGAGCACTTGGAACCCCAGGTGCTTCACAAATTGATTCATAAAAATGAAAAAGTGTTTTTTTTTTTCACTTTTTCATTTTTACGAATCAATTTGTGAAGCACCTGGGGATTCCAAGTGCTCACTATGCATCTAGATAGGTGCCTTCGGGGGTCTAGTTTCCAAAATGGGGTCACTTGTGGGGGAGCTCCAATGTTTGGGCACACAGGGGCTCTCCAAACGCAACATGGCGTCCGCTAACAATTTGAGCCGATTTTCCATTCAATTTGTTAGCGGACACCATGTCGCGTTTGGAGAGCCCGTGATGTGCCTAAACAGTGGAGCTCCCCCACAAGTGTCCCCATTTTGGAAACTATACCCCTCAAGGATTTTATTAAGGTGTATAGTGAACATTTTGAACCCAGAGGTACGGCACAGAATTTGTTTACATTAGGTCATCATATTGAATAAGTTGTCATTATTCTTGAGCGCAAGTGCTCGCTACTTGAGTTTGCATCGGGTACTCAGGTATGCACCATGTACAGCGTGTGCTCGAGTGACATGCTCGAGTCCCTGCTCCGCATGTTTCACGGTTATTAGACACCCCAAAAAAAACATGTGGGGATCGCTCGTGCATGGCAGGCAATCCCCGTAAAGTTTTTTGGCCGCGAAGCATATGGGGCAGAGACTCGAGCATGTCACTCAAATACCCACGATACTCAATGCATACCAGAGCACCCGATGCAAACTCAAGTAGCGAGCACTTGCTCTCAACACTAGTCGCCATATCGTCATCTTTTTTTCTTACTTTTGAAAAAAATCCCAACCCCAGCCCTAACCCTAGCACAACCCTAGCCCCAGCACAACCCTAGCCCCAGCACAACCCTAGCCCCAGCACAACCCTAGCCCCAAACCCAGCCCTAACCCTAGCCCAATCCTAACCCAAGAGTTTATTTTTGACGCCGTTCCTTGTGCGGTATAAGTGATTAGACGACTTTATTCTTCGGGTCGGTGTGATTACAGCAATGCCAGAATCATATGGGGTTTTTATGACTGACAGCTGTCACACACTAAAAGACGCATTTTTTTTTAAATCTAGTTTTTGCATCGCCATATTTTGAGAGCTATAATTTTTCCAGATTTTGGCAGACAGTCATGTGACGGCTCGTTTTTTGCGGGATGACTTGACGTTGTTATTGGTGCCATTTTCAGGCACGTGACATTTTTTGATCGCTTTCTATTCCGATTTTTGGGAGGCAGAATAAACAAAAACCAACAATTCAGGAATTGTTTTTTTTTTTTTTTTTTATTCTGTTCCGCGTGTGGTAAAATTGATGAGGTAGCTTTATTCTTCGGGTCAGTACGTTTACAGCGGTACCACATTTGTATCATTTTTCTATGTTTTGGCGCTTATACACAATAAAAGCTATTTTATAGAAAAAAATATTTTTTAGTATCGCTTTATTCTGAGAGCTATAACTTTTTTATTTTTTGGCAGATGGAGCTGTATGGCGGCTTGTTTTTTGCGGGACGAGATGATGTTTTCAGTGGTATCATTTTTATTTATATGCGTCTTTTTGATCGCGTGTTATTCCACTTTTTGTTTGGCGGTATGGTGATAAAGCATTGCTTTTTGCTTCGTTTTTTTTTTTTTTTTTTTACCGTGTTCACTGAAGGGGTTAACTAGTGGGACAGTTTTATAGGTCAGGTTTTTCCGGACGCGGCGATACCAAATATTTTTTTTATAATAATATTTATTGATGGGTACATTATATTTTTATTTTTGGTGTATTATTTTTTTTATTTTTTTATAATATTTTTGCACATTTTTTTTTTTTTTTTCCACTTTCACACAGTTTATACACTTTATTACTTTGTCCCACTCTGGGACTTTCACTTTTTTTTTTTCTGATCGCCTGCATGGCACAGGAATGGAGCACCATCCCTATGCCATGAAGGCTGTCAGAAATGCACAGTGTGAAGATTGCTTGGAGATGCACTGCGCATGTCCAAGCAATCTTCCTGCTCTCTGGTGACCCGGATGTTGTCATGACGACATCGGGTCGTCATGGCAACACCCGGGAAGCCTTTGCAGACTGCGCTGGAAGCCGGAAGAGGAGGTGAGTATCGCCGATCACCTCCCCTTGCCCCCGCAATGCCGCGATCGACTTCGATCGCAGCATCGCGGGGGTTAATGTGCTGGGAGCGGTGCAGGACCGCTCCCTGCACATAGTACCGGGTGTCAGCTGTGACAATCAGCTGACACCCGGCGGCGATCGCGCCCGCACAGCCTATGTGCGCGCGCGATCGCGATGACGTACTAATACGAGTCTGGCTCTTAAGTCCCAGGGCACAGACGCGTATTAGTACGTCAGATGTTATTAAGGGGTTAAAGCCCAAGACGTACTGATACGTATCTGCGCCCTGGGACTTAAGAGCCTGATATGTATTAGTACATCTTTGCGATCGCGCCCGCACACAGGCTGTGCGGGCGTGATCGCCGCCGGGTGTCAACTGATTGTCACAGCTGACAACCGGTGCTATGTGCTGGGAGAGGTCCCGCACATTAACCCCCGCAATGCTGCGATCGAAGTCGTTCGCAGCATTGCGGGGGCAAGGGGAGGTGATCGGGATAGTCACCTCTCCTGCCGGTTTCCAGCAATGTGTGCCGCGGCTTCCCGGATGTTGCCATGATGACCCGATTCACTGAGGGGTGCAGTTTTAAAAATGGTGTCACTTTTGGGTATTTTCAGTCATAAAGACCCCTCAAAGTGACTTCAAATGTGATGCGGTCCCTAATAAAATGGTTTTGTAAATTTTGTTGGAAAAATGAGAAATCGCTGGTCAATTTTAACCCTTATAGCTCCCTAATAAAAATAAATTTGGGTTCCAAAATTGTGCTGATGTAAAGTAGACATATGGGAAATGTTATTTATTAACTTTTTTTGTGTGACATATCTCTCCGATTTAAGGGCATAAAAATTCAAATTTTGAAAATTGCAAAATTTTCAACATTTTCGCCAAATATCTGTTTTTTCACAAATAAACACAAGTGATATCGAAGAAATTCTACCACAATCATAAAGTACAATATGTCATGAAAAAATATTCTCAGAACCAGGGGGATCCGTTGAAGCGTTCCAGAGTAATTACCTCATAAAGTGACAGTGGTCAGAATTGTAAAAATTGGCCTTCTCATTAACGTGCAAACCACTTTGGGTTGTAAAGGGGTTAAGGACTCTACTTGCATATACAGTCATGGCGGAAAGTGCTGGCACCCTTGAAATTGTTTCAGAAAATTACACATGTTTTATTACACGCATGTTTATTTCCTTTGTGTTTATTGGAACAACACAAAAAAACTGAGAAAAAAAAGGCAAATTGGACATAATTTCACACAAAACTCCAAAAATGGGCCGGAATACATATATATATTTTTGATGGGACAACACTGAAGATGCGACACTTTGATACAATGTACAGTAGTCAGTGTACAGCTTGTTTAACTGTAAATTTGGTGTGCCTGCAAAATAACTCAACACACAGCCATTAATGTCTAAACCGCTGGCAACAAAAGTGAGTACACCCCTAAGTGTGTTCTCAGCTGATGTTATTTGTTGGTTTTTCTTTGCATCCCGAACAATTTTCTTGGCAGTTGTGGCTGAAATTTTTGTTGGTCTACCTGACTGTGGTTTGGTTTTTACAGAGCATCTGATTTTCCATTTGTTAATCACAGTTTGAACACTGCAGACTGGCATTATCAATTCCTGGGATATCTTTTTGTATCCCTTTCCTGTGTTATACTCTTTTTGCCTCCCTTTCCTGTGTTATACAGTTCAACTACCTTTTCCCGTAGATCCGTTGATAATTCTTTTGCTTTCCCCATCTCAAAATCCAGAAAAGTCAGTGGCTGGATCCCAGAAACTCACTCAGCTTTATGCACACACACTGATTACAAGCAAACAGGTCATAGGTGAGGATGTTACCTTTAGTAGCCATTCAAACCCATTTGTGTCAAATTCTGTGCATGTTATCAGGCCAAAATCACCAGGGTATGTGAACTTTTTGATCAGGATTATTTGGATGTTTTTGGTTGTCATTAGTGATGAGCGAGCACTAAAATGCTCGAGTACTCGTTGCTCGGGTCGAGCAAATTGAAATACTCGGGTGCTCAACCCGAGCAATGAGCCCAATATAAGTCTAGGGGAAACTTGAGCATTTTTCAGGTGGCTCCCCACGGCGGTCTGCAGAGGGCCTAAAAATTACCCAAATCGATGGGAACTGTGCTCAAATGACATGGGAACAACATGGGGAAGACCCCTGGAAGCATCTCTGACTCCCAGAACACTGCTGTCAACAACGTTGTCAGAGTATTACGCCACTTTTACGGCGTAAGGAACATCCTTTCCAGGGTGATGACTTGTATATAAGGCAAAATAAATAAACAAAAACAAAAATACTCCTACACACGTAGCATTTTTGACACGTTTTTGCACTTTTGCATTGCTTTCAACCAAGACAAATGCATTCACCAGGAAATGTCATTTTAACATTTTACAACCTTATCTGGCCATGTGGTGTGTGACACATCATCAGACACATGCATACAGTGCTGAAAAGACATGGGAGCAGCAAGGGGAAGACCTCTGGAAACATCTCTGACTCCCAGGTCACTGCCTAAATGTGTGCCCATCATAAGTGATCCTTGGCACATGCGAAGATGCCTCCCGCCATGCACCTGTCGTTGCAGACTTGAAACAATCACCGTCCACGTCCTTGTCCCACTGCAGTGTTCAGTTGTCCCTACCCCATTCCTTGGAATGCAAGCACAAGAATGCCGGCAGCCACCCACCCACAGGCTGCAATACTATACTGCCAAATTTCTGACAGCTGCTTGCACTTGAAATGTGGCCTTTTAGGCTCGTGGAGGCGGAAGCTTTTCATAACCTCATGCCGGCGGCGGCCGGGTGTCCATACTCGGTCCTCAGCCGCCACTATATTTCCCGGTATCGCCTCCGCCTTCCACAATCACGGGTCCCATAACATTACCCGTGCCCGCCCCAGTGCACTTACTGGGAAGGACCGCCTAACCACAAACACGTGGACAGGTGAATGTGGCCAGGGACGGTACGGAGCCAGTCCACAACTTTTTTTGCTAAGAGTTGTATTTAGCTCGGTGAAAGGACTGGCATAGAGGGAAACCGTATCTACCCTGCGTGTCATTTCTCCCAGAAAATCCTGTAAATGAGCTTGTTGCAGAAGCAATGGCAGCCCATCCAACATCAACTTGCACTTGTCAATGGTGCTTTGACACACACACATCTTTCTTTGCGCATTTAATTTCTTGAATACAGAGTTGGAAAATGGCCTGATCCGTAATGCGTTTTGAGAAATAACATGCATAAGCATGGCCGATCCGCATTAAAAAAGCAGCCATAGAGTGTCCGGGAACCTTCCCCCACACTTTTCTTAGCCAGGGCTGCTTTTCGGCAGAGTTGGACGGGCCCACCAGAGAACCGGAGACTCCTCCGGCGGGCCCTGGCTTCTCCTTCAGGAGAGTTCATAGTGCCGAGGTGAGGCCATGATGATGATAGAGGCCATCATCTGCTTAGTTTTCTTTTACTTGGAATGCAATTGCAAGTATGCAGCCAGCCACCCACCCACCCACAGACCGCAACACTAAACTGACAGATTTCTGGGCAGCTCTTTGTACTTGAAATATGGCCTTTTAAGCTTGTGGAGGTGGAAGCTTTTCACAACCTCATGCAGGCGGCGGCCGGGTGTCCATACTCGGTCCCCAGCCGCCAGTAATTTTCCCGGTATCGCCTTCGCCTTCCACAAGCACGGGTCCCACAACAGTACCCATGCCCTACCCAGTGCACTTACTAAGAAGGACTGCCTAACCACAAACACGTGGACAGGTGAATGTGGCCAGGGACGGTACGGAGCCAGTCCACAACTTTTTTTGATAAGAGTTGTATTTAGCTCAGTGAAAGGACTGGCATAGAGGGAAACCGTATCTACCCTGCGTGTCATTTCTCCCAGGAAGTCCTCTAAAGCTGCTTGCACTTGAAATGTGGTCTGAACGTTACTGCTGGTACTTTTCTGTGGGAATTTTCTTGCCTCCTACCAGCCTGGAATATTTCCAGCAAACTATGGTACAACACCATGGTATTAGCACTGCCCCCAGTACCAGTAGCGAAGCCATCCTCAATTTCCTTCTCTGGAATTTTATTTGGTAGACTGAGTGGCTGCCCAAATAAATTTTCTCACAAAGGAGCTGATGATAGAGTGGCAGTAGGTTCAAGTTTCTCCAGCTTGTTAGATATTAGAGGGTGAACGGCAGCACATTGGATCAGTGGTTAGCACTGAAGTCTTGCAGCACTGGGATCCTGGGTTCAAATCCCAGCAAGGACAACATCTGCAAGAAATTTGTATGTTCTCCCCATGTTTGCATGTGTTTCCTCCTCAGTAAAAATAGAGTGTCCTGGAATCTTCCCACACACTTTTATTAGCCAGGACTGCTTCTCAGCAGGGTTGGACAGTCCCACCAGAGAATTCTCTGGTGTGCCTTGGCTTCTACCTCAGGAGAGTTCATGATAGCGCTAACTTTGCAGCTGCTATGGGGCTCTTGAGCGGGTGAGAAAGGTTAGCTCTCAGAAACAAATCCTCTGTTGGGCACAATGTTTTTCAATCTGAAACAGCTTCTTAGTGGGAGTTGTATTTCACCACAGCCATATTCTTTAGCTCTGTGAAAGGACTGGCATAGAGGGAAACCTTATCTACCCCGGTTGTCATTTCTCTGTCACCAGGTTCCGCCCATTGTAACACATGACCATGCCTGGCTGTATGTTCAGCGGTGAGAGCCACAGATCAAGCTGCTGTGTTACAGCTTTCAACAACTATGCAGCGCTGGGCGGTTTGTCAATTAAGCATTAAGCATGTTATCTTCAGCACAGCCTGTTGCTGTTTGGCCAAGGCAGTGCTGCAGTGCTGTCAGCTTGTGACTGATGTGGTCATTTCGGAGATGGAGGAGGAGGTACATAAGCTGAACAATGTGATTACATTGAGGTTAAATTGGTGATGCTGTTTTTTATACTAAAGAAAGATCCTATTGTTATGTTTTTTTATGTTATTTTTTATGAAAAATGCATTCACCGGGAAATGTCACTTTAACATTTTACAACCTCATCTGGCAATGTGGTGTCATCAGACACATCCTGTTTTATTTATGATGGAGGGACTCTGAAAGTCATAAAGCCTATTTTTATAGGGACATCAGACGGCCCTTACTATTCTTAAAAGGCCAGCAGTCGGCCCTAGCTATTGTTAGAGAGCCATCAGAGGGCTATGCTTTGTTGTTCCCATTATTAACAAGTGGGTTTCCTATACTGTTATTGCGCATCCAGTGACTGCAAGGGTTGTCAAAAATTTGGACGCAACCTAATACCCCTTTGAAGAGACATAGAGGAGGGTCTCAGTAAAAAAAATGTTCCCATTATAAAGGAGCGGGTCTTCTATAGTGGTAATGCCCATGCTGTGACTGCAAGGGTGGCCAAAATTTTTGAAAAAAAACACTAACAATTTAAAGACACAAAGAGCATGGCCACAGTAACAAGGTACGACATGTTCCCGTTAGAAAGGAGAGGGTCTGCTATACAGTTATAGGGTATGCAGTGAATCCAACGGCTGACAAATTTTAGGAAAAACCCCACTAAGAATTTAAGGACACACAGAGCAAGGCCACAGTAACAAGGTACGACATGTTCCCATTAGAAAGTAGAGGGTCTGCTATACAGTTATAGGGTATGCAGTGAATCCAACGGCTGACAAATTTTAATGAAAAACCTCAATAAGAATTTAAAGACACACAGAGCAGGGCCACAGTAACAAGGTACGACATGCTCCCATTAGAAAGGACAGGATCTGCTATACAGTTATAGGGTATGCAGTGAGTCCAACGACTGACCAATTTTAGGAAAAAAACGACTAAGAATTTAAAGACACATAGAGCAGGGTCACAGTAACGACGAATTCCCATTAGAAATTCTAGGGTCGGCTATACTGTTATAGGGTATGCAGTGAGTCCAACGGCTGACAGATTTTAGGAAAATCCCCACTAAGAATTTAAAGACACACAGAGCAGGGCCACAGTAACAAGATATGACATGTTCCCATTAGAAAGGAGAGGGTCTGCTATACAGTTATAGGGTATGCAGTGAGTCCAACGGCTGACCAAGTTTAGGAAAAACCCACTAAGAATTTAAAGACACATAGACCAGGCCACAGTAATGACAAATTCCCATTAGAAAGGAGAGAGTCTCCCATAGTGTTGGACTATGCAGTGACTGCAAGGGCTGCCAAAAATTTGGAGGCACTTCAATGGCCCTTGGAAGAGACGTGGAGGAGCGCATCATAAATTTTTTTTACCATTAGAAAGGAGCGGGCCTCCTATACTTGTAATGCCATGCACTAAGTGTATGGGCTGACAAACATTTACTCCTGGGGGGTATACATGAACATACTGTATAAAAATTTTTTTTTTCGGGCATCATAAAAATGTAGCGCCCCGAGGGCTCGGCCGCTACAGGGGTATTGCACCTCTGCCAGAGGTGTGATATTCCACTCCCGGGTAAGGATGGAGTATGGACCAGGGTTCAGTTAGCTGCATACAGCACACTCACCCCATTTCCGAGGGACAGCTCAACGGTGCTCCCATTAGACAGAAATGCAGGCACGACAGACCATGTCCCTGGCTGGAGTGGGGAGGGGGTAGGAATACCCAGTGATGTAGGAGCAGATAGGGGTTGGTTCCTGAGCGTAGATAGGAGCCCATTGTTTGCTGGTCACCTGGGCTCATGTTCTAGAGGGCACCATCTTAGAACAGTGTTCAGTCAGAGAGAAGAAGTGACAGAGTGGGGGCCTTGGTTGTCGAACGAAGTGTGCCCTCTGCCTCCAGCGTTTTCAGATGGGAATTTTTTTAATAGTTCCGCAACAAGGGCCTTCTGGTACTGCCTCATTTTTGTACACCTGTCCGCCTCAGGAATAAGAGATATAAAGTTCTCCTTGTAGAGTGGGTCTAAAAGTGTCACCAACCAGTAATGACCTAAAATTTTGAGAATGCGAGGGTCATGGGAAAGGCAGCATAACATAAACTCAGCCATGCGTGCCAGACTACTAACAGGCAAGACTTCCGTGTCCTCACCAAGAGGATGACTGACCATGCTCTCCTCCTCCTCCTCTCTGTCCTCTGGCCATCCACGCTGAACAGACGGTATGACAGCTGTGCAGATAGCACCGTCTATAGTGCATGAAACTAGTTCCTGTCCTTCCTCCTCCTCCTCATTGTCACCCAATCCACGTTGGGATGAGATGAGGCTTGGCTGTGTGTAATCACCCTGTATGGTTAATTGCTCCATCTTATCGTGCTCCGCCTCGCCTCAGAGCCGCCACCAGGTTCCGGCCATTGTCACACACGACCATGCCTGGCTGTAGGTTCAGCGGTTTGAGCCACAGATCTGCCTGCTCTTTCAGAGCTGTCCATAACTCTTCAGCATTGTGTGTTTTTTCACCTAAGCATATTAGCTTCAGCACAGCCTGTTGCCTCTTGGCCGAGGCAGTGCTGCAGTGCTTCCAGCTTGTGACTGATGCGGAGATGGAGGCTGAGGAGGAGGAGGAGGCTGAGGAGCATGAGGTGCAGGAGCTGTAGACCGTGGGGGCAACCCTGATTGACCTAGGGCCTGCAATCCTTGGCGTCGGGAGGACGTGTTCCGTCCCAAGGTCCGACTGGGTCCCGGTTTCCACTATTTTAACCCAGTGTGCTATCAGCGAGATGTACCGTCCCTGCCCACAAGCACTTGTCCACGTGTCCGTGGTTAGGTGGACTTTACCGGTAACTGCGTTGTTGAGGTCACGGCTAATGTTTTGGGACACGTGCTTGTGTAATGTGGGGACGGCACACTGGGAGAAATAGTGGCGGCTGGGGACAGAGTACCGAGGGACGGCCGCCACCATCAGGTTGCGGAATGCTTCTGTCTCCACAAGCCTAAAAGGCAACATTTCGAGCCAAGCAGTCGTGAATTGTGAGAATTTAGTAGTGTGGCCTGTGGGACGTTGGCTGCATATTTGCGCTTGCATTCCAAGGACTGGAGTATGAACAACTGAACGCTGCGCTGGGACAAGGACATGGACGTGCTTCCTGATGCTGCTACTTGAGAGTGTGCAATGACAGGTGCAGGGCAGGAGGTATCTTTGCATGCACTATGGACAGGGGATTGGCTTGCATGCACAACAGCAGAAGAAGCAATGGTGCCACCTGTAGACACTGTTCCTGGACCCTGGTGTTCGGCCCACAAAGTCGAGTGCTTTGCTGCCATGTGCCTGATCATGCTGGTGGTGGTCAGGCTGGTCGTTTTGACACCCCTGCTGATGCTGGTCTGGCTCGTGATGCAAATGGCCTTTTTGGAGCTATCGGCAGAGTCTTTAAAAAACAACCAGACTCGGGAAGACCTAACAGTTGTAGTGGCAACTTCCTTCGTGTTGGTGTTACGGGAAACGGTAGCCTGCCTTCTGTCTGCGGCCACCACACTGCTTCTTCCTGCCTGTTGGGGTGCTCTGCCTCCCTCCCCCTGTGTGCTGCTGTCCTTGCTCTGCATGTCCTCCTGCCAGGTTGGGTCAGTTACTATATCATCCACCACCTCGTCTCCCACTTCTGCACCCTGGTACTATTCCTGACTTTCTGCCAATTGTGTCTCACATCGTCCACCTCTTGTCACAGTTTCCCACCGGCGCCTTCGTGTGACCGTGGCTGCTCAAATATTTGGGCATCGCTACACGTGATCTCCTCTTGCCCCGCTTCAAGTGGACCGGGCGAGAGGCCCGAATCCATAAATGGAAAAGTGAACAGCTCTTCAGATTGTCCAAGTGTGGGATAAGTTGTCTCTGGGTACTCGGCATGGTGGGAGGAAGGAGGATCAGGGTGAGGAATATGCGGTCCAGACTCACGGCTACTGAGACTTGACCGTGTGGAAGACAGGGTGGTGCTGGTGGTGGCTAAGTGACTGGAAGCATTATCCGCTATCCAACCAACAACCTTTTGACACTGATCTGGGTTCAATAGTGGTGTGCTGCAGTCCCCTAGAAATTGGGACAGGAAGGTCAGGCGAGAAGATGTGGGTGTTTGTTGTGGCACAATTTCGGCTTGCCCACGGCCTTGTCCTCGGCCTCTGCATGCACCATTACCATCACGTCCAGTTCCCCGTCCCTTGCCACGTGCCTTGCCCATTTTAAATGGAGGATAGTATCTTCCACGCTCACTACAAATGACTGAGTTAGAAGCGAAGTTATATGTGATCGGGGTGATGGAGAAAACAGAGTTTTAAAAACCTGGCCTGTAAGTAAGCAGTGTGAACAGCAAACTGCTGTGAATTGCTTCACTGACACACTGAAAAAATGGAGGCCAGAAATGGCAGTATTTTCTGACAACGTATATGTGATCAGTGTGACGGAGAAAACACAGTTTTAAATAGCTGGATTTCTAGCGCTCTAATATGGAAAGGACCTGGCTATATTCTGCAGTGCCAACAAGCAAATGGCGCAGAAAAACGGTGTTCTCTGGATTGCTTTATAAGCAAATAATGAGGATTAAGATCCAAAGAAAAGTATTCCTCGCCCCTGAGACCTGGGCCTTTGTATAGAAATATCTAACAGCAGCAGAAGGCAGAATTGGAATGGAACCTCTTGTGCTATATGCACTGCAGTCTGCTATATACCCTGCCTGCCTGCCTATATACACTGCCTGCCTGATATCTCTGCAGATGGATTAGTCCTCAAAAGGACTGTTTGTTGAGATGGATATGTGTAATATGCGGTTTTTCTCCCTACACTACCTAATACACAATCAAATCTCTTCCTAACGCAGCATCAGCTCTCCCTACACTGTCTGATCCGGAGTGACTGTGATGAGCATGGCGGCGCCAGGTCTGATATACACCTGATGACGCTGTGCGGCCAGCCAATCACTGTAATGCCCACAACCAACATGGCTATGGCATTACAGTGCATGGCAGGCAATCCCTGCATGTTCATTGGCTCTGTAAAGAGCGCCAAACATGCAGGGAGGGGACCCGACTTCCCGCCCGACCAACCCGGAAATACTCGGTGAGCGCAGAGCATCTCGAGCAGTGAGATACTCGGGCGAGCACCGAGCAGTAGCGAGCATGCTCGCTCATCACTAGTTGTCATTAAGATTTAAAAAGAGAAAACACAGAAATGTGACAGTAAATGGCTTCACCCAACCAATAACCATGAGTGGAGAAAAAGTGTTTTTGTTATCATTCATTTTCTCTGAAACAAGGCCAAGAAAGCAAAAATTCTGCCGGGGTATGTAAACTTTTGAGCAGAACTGTATAAGCGCCAGCCCCAGTGTCTCCTATTCTATGTACTCCAGCCCCAGTGTCTCCTATTCTATGTACTCCAGCCCCAGTGTCTCCTATTCTATGTACTCCAGCCCCAGTGTCTCCTATTCTATATACTCCAGCTTCTTCTGTGATGTATATGCTCTAGCCCCAATGTATCCTGTGATGAATATACGCCAGCCCCAGTGTCTCCTATTCTATATACTCCAGCCCCAGTGTCTCCTATTCTATATACTCCAGCTTCTTCTGTGATGTATATGCTCTAGCCCTAATGTATCCTGTGATGAATATACGCCAGCCCCAGTGTCTCCTATTCTATATACTCCAGCTCCAGTGTCTTCTGTGACGTAGCTAATGTAGCCCTAATGTCTCTTATGCAGAGGCGTCGCATGATAAAGTAGTGAGACACAAGCTCCCTGCCCTATCACTATCTCTTTCATATGCCACAGATCGCCATAGGCCTGCGGTTAACGAGATGTCAGCATACTCACGCAGGTGGCTCGGTGACATCATTGCATCGCTCTGCTCTGCAGTCCCGCCATGGAAGAGGAGACAGAGGCCGTGATGTAGGGAATCAGGATTAAGTGAGAATAAACGTTATTTTTTTAAATGATCGGGCAGTGGAGCCATCCTACTATATATCTGGAGTAGTGGGTCCATCATACTACATATGGAGTAGTGGGGCCATTATACTATATGTATGTGGGGCAGTGGGACCATCATAGTATATACAGGTGCATCTCACTAAATTAGAATATCTTCAAAAAGTTAATTTATTCCAGTTCTTCAATACTGTTTCAGTATGCTCCACAATCATGAGGAAGACTGCTGACTTGACAGATGTCCAGAAGGCAGTCATTGACACACTCCACAAGGTCCTAGAGTTCCAATTTTCATTTGGAAATCAAGGTCCCAGAGTCTGGAGGAAGAGTGGAGAGTCCACAATCCAAGCTGCTTGAGGTCTAGTGTGAAGGCTCCACAATCAGTGATGGTTTGGGGGGCCATGTCATCTGCTGGTGTAGGTCCACTGTGTTTTATCAAGACCAAAGTCAGCACAGCCGTCTACCAGGACATTTTACAGCACTTCATGCTTCCCTCTGCCCACAAGCTTTTTGGAGATGGAAATGTCATTCTCCAGCAGGACTTGGCCCCTGTCCACACGGCCAAAAGTACCAATACCTGGTTTACACACAACAGTATCACTGTGCTTGATTGGCAGCAAACTCGCCTGACCTTAACCCCATAGAGCAGGGGTCTCAAACTCGGCTGGGTATATGGGCCGCAAATGGAAAAAATTTGAATTTGGGGGGCCGCATTTTTTGTTCAATGTGACATTTTTAGTGATACCATTTTTTTTTGTATACACCTTTTGAACATTTTTGCCCTGTTTATTTTTTTATAGCTTGGGTCCTTATGGATGTGGCGATAATAAACGTGTACTTTTTTGTGTTTACTTTAGTTTACATATAAAACAGCATTTTTAGCGCCCAATATTTTTTCATGCTTTATTTTTATTTTTTTGATTTTTACAATTTTGTTTCCCCCAATTGGCCACATACAGTAAAATTGTCTTACAATTAGCATCATATAGTAATAATGGCAAACATCTTGTAGTAATGTCCCCATCTTGTACTAATGTGCCCCAACCAGGTCCCCATCCTGTGGCTATGTGCCCCATCCAGGTTCCCATCCTGTGGCTATGTGCCCCATCCAGATCCCCATCCTGTGGCAATGTTCCCGATCCAGGTCCCCATCTAGTGGCTCTGTGTCCCATCCAGGTCTCCATCTTGTGGCTATGTGCCCCATCCAGGTCCCCATCCTGTGGCTATGTTCCCCATCCAGGTCCCCATCTTGTGGCTATGTGCCCCATCCAGGTCCCCATCTTTTGGCTATGTGCCCCATCCAGGTCCCCATCTTGTGGCTATGTGCCACATCCAGGTCCCCATCTAGTGGCTATGTGCCCCATCCAGGTCCCCATCTTGTGGCTCTGTGTCCCATCCAGGTCTCCATCTTGTGGCTATGTGCCCCATCCAGGTCCCCATCCTGTGGCTATGTTCCCCATCCAGGTCTCCATCTTGTGGCTATGTGCCACATCCAGGTCCCCATCTAGTGGCTCTGTGCCCCATCCAGGTCCCCATCTTGTGGCTATGTGCCACATCCAGGTCCCCATCTAGTGGCTCTGTGCCCCATCCAGGTCCCCATCTTGTGGCTATGTGCCCCATCCAGGTCCCCATCTTGTGGCTATGTGCCACATCCAGGTCCCCATCTAGTGGCTCTGTGTCCCATCCAGGTCTCCATCTTGTGGCTATGTGCCCCATCCAGGTCCCCATCCTGTGGCTATGTTCCCCATCCAGGTCTCCATCTTGTGGCTATGTGCCCCATCCAGGTCCCCATCTTTTGGCTATGTGCCCCATCCAGGTCCCCATCTTGTGGCTATGTGCCACATCCAGGTCCCCATCTAGTGGCTCTGTGCCCCATCCAGGTCCACATCTTGAGGCTATGTGCCCCATCCAGGTCCCCATCTTGTGGCTATGTGCCCCATCCAGGTCCCCATCTTTTGGCTATGTGCCCCATCCAGGTCCCCTCTTGTGGCTATGTGCCCCCTGTGCTGTTCTTCACACACATAAAAAAAAAAGAAGATGATTCTCACCTGTCCTCCGTTCCCTCGGCGTCCTTCCTGCAGATGTGGCCGCAGGCACCACAGAGTCAGACCCCTTGACGATCCCGACCTGGTCCAGGAGGAGCCGCCGACAGCAGCGCTGCATTGCCGCACACAGACTGTCTCCCAGCACAGCATTTCCAATGCCAGCCGCCGGCCAATCAGAGGCCAGCAGCTGACATCAGCGTACGGCAATGACGTCATACTCACTGCGCCGACACGCAGATATCAGCTGCTGGCCTCTGATTGGTCAGCGGCTGTCATTGGAAATGCTGTGCTGGGAAACAGTCTCTGTGTGGCAATTCAGCGCTGCTGTCGGCGGCTCCTCCTGGACCTGGTCAGGATCATCAAGGGGTCTGTGCCTGCGGGCCGCATAAAGCAGCCTCAGGGGCCGCATGCGGCCCGCGGGCCGCGTATTTGAGACCCCTGCCATAGAGAATCTATTATAGAGAATCTATGGGGTATTGTCAAGAGAAAGATGAGAGACACCAGACCCAACAATGCAGATGAGCTGAAAGACAGCTTTTTGTATTGAAGAACTGAAATAAATTAACTTTTTGATGCTATTCTAATTTAGTGAGATGCACCTGTATATGGAGCAGTGGGACCATCATATATGGAGGAGTGGGGGCATCATACTAAATATAGAGCAGTGTGTGTGTGTCACCCCAGGCCTGGATGCCACAAACAATAATCTGTTTCTGAAAGCAGGAGGGAGGTCCCCTGGTTAGGAACAATTACAATACAGCACCTCCTGTTCCAGGCCAGCAGGGGGAGCTGGCTGCCCCTATAAAAGCTGGAACTGGGGGCAGGGTTAGAGAGAACTGGAAGACCTAGCTCAGGAGTGAGACTAGTCCCAGAGAAGGAGGGACAGTTCAGCTGTAGCTGAGGAGTCCGTGAGGCAGAGGAGAAACTGCAAGCCAGGGACAGA